>NC_071107.1:13227500-13477500 GCF_024256425.1 Clarias gariepinus
ACAATTTTGGTCTAGAAGTGTTTGTGTGTACATATTTGTATGGACTTCTGTGTGGTTTTGTTTTTTTCTCAGGGCAATGCATAGACACATTCATTTTATGCAACTGTTTTAAAAACAGATTTAATACTTGATTATCCCCCCCCCCCCCCATCTCTCTCTCTCTCTCTCTCTCTCTCTCTCTTTCTATTCCAGGAAGACTCAGAACACTTTCACAAGCTACTTTGTTTGTTTGTTTGTTTGCTTATATTAATTAATTTTATTTCTGTTATTTTTTTGTCATATTTTTAAAGACTTGTTGGAAATAAAGATGAGGAGTTTAAAGTATTTGTGAAACCATGTGGAGAATAATTGTAACAAATACATAGTCCATGAGCAGAATGTGTGACAATGATTTGCAGTGAGAATGTCATGTTCTTCATAGATGGTCTTTATAAGCAAAGTAAGTCAAACCTGTATTTTGTCTGACTGTTTATCTATCTGTCTGTCTGTGCCTTTTAATGCCACAATAAAAACATAAGTGTAAACATTAATATGCGAAAAATGTTTAAGTTGAGCTCATGCATTCCATCAGCAGCGGTTTTGTTACATGATGAAATAGCGATATTTACTCCAAAAATCCGTCATAAATGTATCTGCCTTTCTGTTTCTCCTCTGAGCCCAGGTTTTTTCTGTTTCTCCTCTGAGCACCAGTAATAATACATCAATTACAGGCCTGTCTAAGAACCCAGCACAACATTTAAAGAACTGCAGGCTTCACATGCATCAATTAGGGTCAGTGTTTATGATTCAAATCATAAGAAGGATACTGGGAACAATGGCATCAATTGGAGAGTTTTAGAGCGAAAGCCACAGCTAACCAAGAAATAACACCAAGGCTCATCTCACATGTAGGTGCATGTTATTCACAAGTTCTGACGCGTGTCTTTAGTTACACAGTGTCACTGACGACATCAGACGTTTCGTTGATTTCTTTGTCTCTTGTTTATTTTCAACATCAAAAACAACGGTTGTTACAGTTTCTTGCATAAATCCACTGTAGTCACGACGAGTCGCTTGCTGTGTTCTGTAGCTTCGATAGATTACAGTTACAACAACTTATTTTACTGTATTCCTTTTAGCTTACTGTCTCACGTTATCACGGTCAAAAGCTTGTGTGCTCCAAACCTTTCTGTATCCTTCCGTGTCTTAACAACAACTACAACTAACGTGCGTGATAGACATGGAACTGCATAACTGTGGGATGATGTCACAGAACAACACATGAAATGATGTCACAATACAAATTATATTTATGATACTTAATGCTTAATGTTTGACTAATAAACTGAAATAAGATAAACAACAACAAATCACAAGAATGAAATATGGCCCTTACATTTCCAGCCCCTAATTGACAGGCAGGAAGACTGATAATTACACACATTTTTTGTTTTGTTGTTTTTTCCTTTTTTTTTTTTACAATTGGGCCACAACATTTACTATTGGATTAAAATTTGAATTAACTTTCTTAACACTTTAGAATTAACTTTCTTAACACTTTAAACATTTTTTTTTTTTTTTTTTTAACGGTTTAACTTAAGGTATTCATATTGCTGCGTACCAAATGAAAGGAACATGACTACTTTATAAGGTAATTAACAGTCCATTTCACATATCAGGCACAGCTTATCGATGGGTCTTTCCAGGGTACTGGTTTTAGTTTTGACCAGTACACGTCTCACAAGTCCTTTTTTATCAGGGAACACTTTCGTGATCCGTCCGATGACCCATGAATTTCTTGGAGAAGACTCATCAATTATTAGAACTACGTCTCCAATCGAGAGGTTTTTTCTCACCTGAGACCATTTTTGGCGCTCCTGAAGCAAGGGCAAGTATTCACGCACCCATCGCTTCCAGAATAGGTCGGCAAGATACTGAATTTGCTTCCACTTGCGTCGTGCGTAAGTGTCCTCTTTTTTGAAAAGTCCAGGAGGCAAGTTTGGCTGTTTTTTCATCAGCAGCAGGTGGTTAGGTGTCAGGGGCTCCAGGTCTGTGGGATCGTTTGTAGCGGTGGTAAGGGGACGGTCATTTATTATAGCTTCCACCTCACACAGAAATGTGTGCAAGCTCTCATCGTTTAGTGTTTGTTCTCTTAGTACAGACCGCAAGATTTTTTTAACTGACCTTATCTGCCTTTCCCATATTCCACCGAAGTGAGACCCAGCAGGAGGATTAAATATCCATTGTATCCCCTTTTGCATGAGGACGCCTTCAATTTTTGACTGATTCCACTGTTGGATAGCTTTACGCAATTCAGTCTCAGCGCCTATGAAGTTTGTTCCATTATCACTTCTCATAACTGACACCTGGCCTCTTCTGCACATGAAGCGTCGAATAGCGTTTAAGCAGGAGTCTGTATCTAATGACTGCGCGACTTCAATATGCACGGCTCTTGTTGTCAGACAAGTAAACAATACGCCATATCTTTTAACATTACTTCTACCCCGTTTGACCTCGAAGGGTCCAAAATAGTCTACCCCTACGTTAGTGAACGGTGGGTGATCTGGTGTTATTCTATCGGGTGGCAGTTCTGACATTTTTTGTTCACTATTCTTCGCTCTGATCTTTCTGCATGTCACACAACTGGACAGAAACTTTCTCACAAGGGAATTTGCTGTCGGAATCCAGTATTTCTGCCGCAATTTTGAAAGCATATAATTCCTTCCACAATGTCCGACCTGTTCGTGAGTGTTTCTTAAGATTAAAGTTGTAATGTGTGAGTCTTTGGGTATAATGACAGGGTGTTTTGCATGCTCAGGCATTGCAGACCTACCAAGACGTCCTCCAACTCTTAGCACTCCATCCTGCAGTACTGGATCTAGTTTTGAGAGACAACTGTTTCCTTTTACGGATGCATTACCCTTTTGTAACATGGAAATTTCGTCTTTGAATTTTTGGTTTTGAACGAACTTAATGACTTCGTTTTCTGCCCTTGTTAAGTCCTTAATTGATAGAGACTTATGGTTTTCTATTATTGAGTTGTTTGCCTGTCCCTTAATCCTTTTCGTTCTCTGTTTAAGCATGTCTTTAACGCAAAGAATCCAGGCAACGGATCTTTTTAACTTATACCAGTCGGAGTGATATTTAATCAGTTTACTCACGGCATCTGTGCTCTCTGTAGTTTTTACGAGATTCGCTGAGGCTGAGTGTTTAATCTCAATGTCATCCTCTTTCGTCGACAGATCGTGAATGTTTTCAGGCCATTTACTCTCTGGTGTTTTAAGAAAGGGCGGACCATGGATCCAATTGTTGTTTTTCATGAATTTTTCACAGGAAACTCCTCTGGAAGCAGCGTCGGCTGGGTTTTTTAAAGTGTTGACGTACCTCCACTGCTGTGGCTTGGTTGACTCTCGTATGATGGAGATTCTGTTAGCGACAAAGGTTTTGAAGCGAAGTTTTTCATTAACAATGTATCTCAAAACAGTTGTGCTGTCGGTCCAAAACACAGAGTCCAGCAGTTCTATTTCCAGTTGACCTTTCAGCATTTTGTCGTTGTTTACGGCGACCACTGCCGCTGTCAATTCCATTCGGGGGATAGTAGTTTGTTTCAAGGGCGCTACGCGAGAATTCCCCATCATGAATGCACAGTGTGTAAGTCCATTAGCATTTACTAACCTAATATATGAGACAACTCCATATCCCATTTCACTTGCATCTGAGAAGTGGTGAAGTTGTGCTGTATTTGTGACTCCAAAGTCAACTGGTTTTACGCATCTTGCTACACTAAACTCAGACAATTGATGCAACTCTTGTAGCCAGGCCCTCCATCTTTTTATAAATTGTTCGGGAATGTCATCGTCCCAAGCGAGTCTCTCTTTACATAACTGCTGCATTAAGATCTTAGCTGGCAGTATGACTGGTGCAAGGAAGCCTAAGGGGTCATAAATTGAACTAGTGACTGACAAGATTCCTCTTCTAGTCACAGGCCGCTCTTTTAAACTAATCTTGAACTTGAGCGTGTCTGAATTAATACACCACAGCACCCCTAGAGCCCTCTCAACAGGGAGTACGTCTTTACTCAGATCTAAGTCCCTCATGTCTTTAATTCTCTCACCCTCAGGGATGGAAGCTAGCAATGTACGACTATTACTTGCCCACTTGGTGAGGTGAAACCCTCCACTTGCGCACAGTTTGGTGAGATTACTATATAGCGCAACTGCTTGACTATGACTAGAGACAGACTTCAAGCAGTCGTCTACATAAAAGTTTTTAAGTACTGTGTTGACTGCCTCGGCAGATGCATTGCTGCGGTTTTCTTCTGCTGTTTTCCTAAGGGCGAAGTTAGCTACACTTGGAGATGATTTTGCACCAAACAAATGAACAACCATTTTATACTCAACCAAGTCCTGACTCACGTCTCCTTTCGGCCACCACAGGAAACGCAACAAGTCTGTGTCCTTTTCCGGAACTCTGACCTGATAGTACATGGCTTCCACATCTGCCATCATAGCAACTTCTTCTTGTCTAAAGCGTGCGAGCACCCCAATGAGTGAGTTTGTCAGGTCGGGTCCCTGCAGAAGCTCGCTATTTAATGATATTCCCTGATAGCTAGCAGCACAGTCAAAGACTACCCTTAGCTTTTTCTTTTGAGGATGGTACACACCATGGTGAGGTATGTACCACACCTGCCCGTCTTGTCGACTTAGGTGGGGTGTGGGGACCTTGACTGCATGACCCTTCTCAAACATGTCATTCATGAAGTTTAAATACTCTTTGTGAAAGGAGCGGTTATGCTTAAACTTCCGTTTGAGGTTCAGAGCGCGCTGCATGGCTGCGCTTCGGTTATTGGGCATTTGAATAGCTGCTTTCTTAAATGGGAGACCGATGTAGAAGTGATTATCGGTAAATTGCAGGGAGTTAGTTACAGAGTCTAAAAACTGATAGTCCTCTTGTGACAACTCAGCTTTGTCATCACAGTTCCGTTCAGGAAAATCATGGTTGTACTGTTGTATCAGCATTTGTTCCACACTTTCGATGGAGACTCTGTTGACTGCAACGCTCACTTGCTCATTGTTACATGTGCCTTCCTCGACCGACTCTCGAAGAGGTCCATTTATGGTCCATCCAAGAGCAGTCTTTACTGCATATGGCCCATTGTGCCTGCTGTTAATTACTCGCCATGGTTCTAGGAGCCTGTGCTCTTTGTTACCTATGAGAATTTCAACTCCAGCGTTAATGTAAGGCAGTTTTACTTCGCTGAGGTATGGCCACTTATCAATGTCGTGCTGTTGTGGAATATTTTCCACTGAGACTGGGATACTCTTTTGTGTGAACACTTTGGGGAGTTCAACAAAGGTGTTTTCTTCCAGACTGCTAACCTCTAGATCAGTAAGCACATAGCTTTTTACTTGTTTCTTCGCGTTCAGGGTGCTTAACATGATGTCAATTTTTTTACCTTGTACGTTTAATCGCCTTGCTAGTGACTCTGTACAAAATGTAGCAGAGCTACCTGGGTCCATAAAGGCGTATACTTTTACTGTCTTGTTGCCCTTTTTGGACTTTATTTTAACAGGTACTATGGAGAGAATACAGTCATCTCCAGCCCCGACACACGCACTCGTTTCGTGACTCGCTGCAACAGGCAATGTTTGAACTGGTTCGGTTTCGTCAGCCTTTGCGATCGCTTGAGCTGTGTCTTTTGCTGCAATGTGTAGCATGCGAGGATGTTTCTTTGAGCACAGCTGACAGGTAATTTTCTTCGTGCAGTCTTTGCTTAAATGTCCTTTTACTAAACAGCCAAAGCAGAATCCATTCTTTTTTAGAAAGTCCAATTTGACCTTATATGTCTCATTGTTAAACTTGTGGCATTCGTCTAGGGTATGATCTTGCTCACAGGATGCACAAGGTTTAGTGAAGGCACTAATAACTAATGCACCACTACTCTTTACTGTGATTGAGTCTCTATGAACTTTACCAACCTGTTTTACGCCGGTCGCAAAGCTGCTGCCCCTCTTTTCTTCAGTTTTTTGCTTGAATCCTGGAGAGGATTTGCTGCTGTGTTTTTTACCACTAGTCGTTGTACCACTAGTCGAAACGTTCAGGTCTCCAAAGAGTGGGTTGGACATTACCTTTGCTTCTCGTTCTACGAATTTCATCAGCTGCACGAACTTAGCTCTTTCCTGATTGCGCTCCTCGTACTTGTATACGTGGCTTCTCCATTTTTCACGCAATTTGTAGGGCAGTTTTGAGGCAACACCTCTCAAGTTGGTAGCATTGTCTAGCTCATCCATGTAATCGATGCTTGACATGGTATTGTAACATTCTACTAGGAACAGGGAGAAAGTTTTTAGCGACTTTCCGTCCTCTGACTTTATTTCCGGCCAGTTGAGTGCCTTTTGCATCAGCGTTGTAGCGATTATTTGTCTATTTCCGAAATTGTCATGTAACAGTTTCATAGCCTCTGCGTAGCCACGATGTTCTGGCATGAGCAGGCAGCTTCTCACTAGGTTCTTAGGCTGTCCTTCAGTATACTGCTCGAGAAAGAACAGCCTATCATGATTGCTATCAGTGTTGGTTTCGATGGCGTGTTTAAAGGCTCTTACGAAGGACGTGAACTCAAGAGGGTCACCATAGAATGGAGGAACGTTGCGCGAGGGTAAGGAATGTTGCCTCTGACTCTTTGCAAACATTTCTGTAAGATCTGCCTGAAGTGGCATCCTACCCTGAGGCTCCACTATGTCAGTGTTGTAAAGTGAGTGTTCGTTACCTTGGGTGGGCCGTTCCATTAGGGTGCTTGACATTATGGGTTGGGCACTCACTGGCATGCTTAAGTGGGTTGCTCGGAGGCGTGATGGCAGCTCGAGGTATTCCGTTGCCGAACTGTGGTTGCAGTGGTCGTTTTGCTCTGGTTCCGAGGGGCGTGCACCACTCGTTTCGACGACCACGCTCCGTCTGGCAGGATGTTGTTTTTTGCGGTTCTGGTAAGAATTTAGTTCAGCATCGGCCATTGCAAGCGCCGTTTCCATTTCCAGCCTTTCCTTTTGTGCCTTTAATTGTGCTTGTTTAGCCTTTAGTTGTGCTTTCAATTGCTCTTCCTCAATCTTTAATCTTGCTTTCAATTGCTCTTCCTCAGCCTTTAATTGTGCTTCCTCCAGCTCCAGCGCCTGCCGATGGCTTAAAGTTGCTGCTTTAGCCAGCAAAGCTGCTCTATTGGCTTCTGCCTTTTTTAGTCGAGCTTCGGATGCTGCTGACGTTAAGGACCTCTTGGATGCCGATGACGTTACGCTTCCTTGCCTTTGGGGGGCGGGCGTCTTACGCTCCGCCATTGACACACTGTCGTTTGGCGAAACTCCATCGTCAACTGTTTGAGACGGCTTAAAGCGATTACTAGTGTCGGCGATCCACGACTCCACTCTTACCATGAATTCTGAGCAGCGCGTTAATCTAGGGTAACACCAGTGGTGCTGATCAGTTTCACGCTCTTCAACCTTTGCGCACGATCGCACTTTTACATTACTTTCAATAAAGTCGTTTAGCAGCGCTTTGTATTGGCGGCGCTTGGCTTTAACGTCATGCAAATTACAAGCATTGTCCATAAGCGCCTCTAGTTCATTGTATAATACAGTCAACTGACTCCACTTGCCTTCTCTGGCGCTCTTCAGTTCGTCGAGCACCATCACCTGCTCAAATTCGGCGATAGCGGCGTCGTCCTCGCCGTGTGACATGGTGAAGTTTAAGGCAGGCAAGTCCTCTTCTCGCTTTCGGTTTCGGTTGATGCGCGTTTTTGAAGTCGCACGCGCGCTCTTCACAATCTTAAGTCACTTATCTTCATTTCTGCGGCGGAGCAAGCTTTTGACTTTAATGTAGGTGCATGTTATTCACAAGTTCTGACGCGTGTCTTTAGTTACACAGTGTCACTGACGACATCAGACGTTTCGTTGATTTCTTTGTCTCTTGTTTATTTTCAACATCAAAAACAACGGTTGTTACAGTTTCTTGCATAAATCCACTGTAGTCACGACGAGTCGCTTGCTGTGTTCTGTAGCTTCGATAGATTACAGTTACAACAACTTATTTTACTGTATTCCTTTTAGCTTACTGTCTCACGTTATCACGGTCAAAAGCTTGTGTGCTCCAAACCTTTCTGTATCCTTCCGTGTCTTAACAACAACTACAACTAACGTGCGTGATAGACATGGAACTGCATAACTGTGGGATGATGTCACAGAACAACACATGAAATGATGTCACAATACAAATTATATTTATGATACTTAATGCTTAATGTTTGACTAATAAACTGAAATAAGATAAACAACAACAAATCACAAGAATGAAATATGGCCCTTACATCACATTTACCAATAAACATCTTGATTATCCCCAAGACTTTCAGGCAAACATTCTGTGGACTGATGAGTCAAGAGTTAGATTTTTTGGAAGGTGTGCATCTTCCTTTTTTTTTTTTTTTCCCGGCCTGTCAGTATCACAGATAACACATAGCAGAGTGTATGCGTAG
Organism: Clarias gariepinus; assembly: GCF_024256425.1. NCBI lineage: Eukaryota > Metazoa > Chordata > Actinopteri > Siluriformes > Clariidae > Clarias > Clarias gariepinus. The sequence continues at coordinate 13,235,998 of NC_071107.1, forward strand.
CTGTTCTATCATCATTCACAGCCATTTTTTATTTATTTTTTTATTTTATTTTTATTTTATTTTGTTTGTTTCCCATATTATAACAGACAAGACCGGGGGACCAAAAAAAGAGAAGAGAGTAAAAAAAAAAAAAAAAAGAATAAAAATATTTGCAATATAGAGAATACAGTCAGAATTCGCTTCCGCACCTGCCGAAGAAAAAGAGAATAAACAACAGAGGCCACAACAGCAGAGAAACCGCAGCCACAACCAACACCTGCACGACTCGCGGCAAACCACAAATCCCAAAACCTGTTGATTAATAAAATATTTTGAAATAAACATTTTGTTTTGAAGCAACAGCAAAGACAGTGCGTGTGTGAGCACCTGTTTGTACACCAGTGTGAACGTTTGTGTGCACACCTGTGTGTGTGAGCGCGCTTGTGTTCATAGGGCTCCTCCATGTAAATGTTTAATAGTGTGTGTGGGGGACCACAGTCCCATCCCGCGAGGCATGTAGCAGATACGGCGGAGACACTGGTCCCAGACATCCAGAGGCCCCCCAGAGCACAGGAGTCTCAGGAGAACCACCGCAGGGACAGCCCCCCACCCCGAAAGGGGCAGCGGAGAGCCCAGAGGGGGGTCATCTAGCAGCCCCAGTGCAGACGCCCCAGGGGGCCGTGGTGACAGGACCGCAGGCTCCACCGGCGGTCGTCCACTCCGAGGCAGTCCGGTCCCTGGGTCCAGAGATCCCAGGGCCCCCCCCATCCACCAGCCGGTGCCCAGCCAAGCCAGGAGAGCCAGATCCCGCCCAGCGACCGCTGCGAGTGAGCCAGCGCTCACCCGAGCGCCCCGCCCCGGAGCGAGAAACCAACAACCCACCAGCGGCTGGGGCACCCCACAGCTGTGTGTGGTGGCAGAGCAGGGGGGGCCTGGGATGTTGAAAGAGGTGGAGTCTAGGACCTGACCTGACACCTAAACGTAGACAGCCAGGCACACACATACACAAACATACATTCCCACCCTCATACACACAAACAAATATTCACACACTCACACATGTGAGACACACAAAAATAGACAGTATACACACTCACACTCCCCATATACCCACTTCCCTCGATCGTGGGGACAGAAAGACCCCCCCGGTCCCACCAGCCCAGACCCCAACCGAACGGCCAGCTCCTCCTCTCAGCCCCCGGCCCTGGACCGCGGATAGAGAACGGGGGTGTGGAAAAAAAGGAAGACCCCCGCTTCGCTCCTCCCACTCTAATGTAGTGTTGGTGTGTGTTGTTCTAAAGTGCTTTAAAACAAGGGAGGGGCAAGACACTAACCACCCTCCGGCAGCTCGTGTCAGCTCTGCCCCTCCCAAGAACCCTAAATGTCTACGTGCCACTTAAAATTGGGAAGTGGGCACTGGCACCAGAGGTAAGGCTGATTAAACAGCCCGCCCTCTGGACGCCATTCAGTGTGCCCACCCCCAAGGCCCTATATGTATGTGTAACATGACAGTAAGTAATGAGAGTGTCTAAGATGTGATATAAAATTGAGATGCAGGTGGTCACAAGGAGACCGGGAAGGAAAACCTCCCCTGCATCCCAGCAACACCCCCGCACCCCAAAGCCCTACCTGTATGATGTTGTGATGGAGCGGGAAGAGGGAAGCATCGGGGATGGGGAGAAAATAATCAGAGGGGGCAAGTACCCCCCCCCCTTGGGACCAGCTCCCCTACTGACCCCCATAGGCACCCCCGTTGCCAAAAAAAAAAAAAAAAAAAAACCCCGCCCAGGCCCAGGGCCCATGGCAGCGGCCCCACCGGCCACCGCAGAGCCCGGGGCAGCCCACCAGGCCCCACAACAGAGGGGAAGAAGAAGGGAAAAAAATAAATAAATAAATAAAAATACTCCCACCCCCACATTCAGTCGACTCCCAGACTACATAGAACAATAGACACCCAAGTTAGGCCCGTCCTCCTCCTGTAATGCAGGTGCGGTGTGCATCTTCCAAGTCTTGGACTTTGTCTTTTTACTTTTCTTTTTTTATGGAGTTGGTCTGTTCATTTTTCTTTTACTTTTCTCATGGTCTTTGTTTTGTTCATATTACCTGGCGCTTCTTACCTAGAAGATAGGTCGATGAGGTGACATGGAGGGGATCCACATCTGCCCCACACAGACATTCCACTGGTGTCCCACAGGGCGCAGTACTTGGTCCTCTTCTGCTCTCCCTCTACAGTATACCTGGTCTCTTGGTAAGGTTATATCACTCACTCATCATCTAATCCTCTATTCAGGGTCACGGGGGGCCTGAGGCCTATCCCAGGAGACTTAGGGCACGAGGCGGGGTACACCGTGGACAGGGTGCCAATCCATCGCAGGGCACACACACATACACTCACTCACACTCTCATTCACACACTACGGGAAATTTGGGAATGCCAATCAGCCTAATCTGCATGTCTTTGGACTGTGGGAGAAAATCGGGGTACCCGAAGGAAACCCACCAAAGACGGGAAGAACATGCAAAGTCCAGTAAGGTCATATCATTGCATGGATTGTTATACCATAGTTATGCAGATGACACACAACTTATTATCTCCTTTCCTCCCTCAGCCACTCAAGTTTCCACCCGGGTATCAGCATGTCTGGCAGACAGGCTTAGGTGCTTGTTCAGTTTCTTGTTATTTCAAGACTAGACTACTGCAACTCACTCCTGGCAGGTCTGCCTCTGTCCACGATTTGTCCTCTGCAGCTGATCCAGAATGCAGCAGCATGTCTCGTTTTCAACCTTCCCAAGTTCTCCTACACCTCCCCACTTCTCCACTCCCTGCACTGGCTTCCTGTAGCTGCCCGCATCAAAGTCAAAACTCTAATCCTCTCCTACAAAGCTAAAAATGGCTCAGGACTTACCTCTCTGTTCTAATCACACTATGCACTGCACCATGTTCCCTCTGATCCTCCAGCACTGCTCGCCACGTTCCACCTAAGGATCGATGAATTCCAGACTCTTTTCTGTTCTGGCACCTAGGTGGTAAAATGAACTTCCTCTAGAAGTTCGTACAGCGGAGTCTTTGACAATTTTTAAACGACTCAACACGTACCTATCTTTTCAATACTTGGACTAATCAGAACTGTCTGCTCAGAATTGTGCGGTGCAGATACCTGCGGATATGCCCCTCTCGAGACCCATGGTGTTACACAGTTATTAGGTTTAGAGAGCATTTATTTTTTTTACACAGGGCCAGGCAGGTTTGGACAGCTTTTCTCATAACAAATGAACTAATCATTTTAAAAATTTGTATTGTATTTACTTGGGTTATCTTTGTTCAATATTAAAATATGTTTTATTATCTCAATTATTTAACAAATATGCAAAAAAATGGTAGGGGCAAATACATTCTTTACAGCACTTTAGTCATTACAAATGCAGTGCAAATAAAACATAAAATGTTAAATAAATAAATTATATAATAAATAAATAAGAAGAATATTAATCTGACTTGGTGATGTTTCAATAGAACATTGATAGGGAAACCTTTTAAATGTCTAACCACTTGTTACAAACACAACACACCAATCTTACTAATAATTTAACTTATGAATCAGATAGCAAGGTATGTTGTTAATTTTCATTTTGAAATAGCAAGAAGATCAAAGAGATTTTAAAGAAGTGGATTGCAAAGTTTATAGCAAGGTAATAACCCTAAATGCCCTTCATCTACCGAGGCCATCTTTTAAATGAGGCACCACAAGAAGAATGGTAGCAGATAAACTAATTGTACAAGTTGGCTCTGGGGTGAAAAGGGTTGGAACTGTTCTGTTAGGCATGGTACTGATTGCTGAAAGGACAGGTAACCAGGACAAAATGTGTTTAATGCTATGACTTCAGAGTAAAGAATATATTATGCTTTTTATGCAGTTTAATAAAAAGACTAATAAATCATACAGTAGTCAAGGTAGTATCCCATAAATATGCACAAAATAGTGTTTGTGGATTTATTATATTGTAAGATAAATTACATAGTTTTATCTCCATCAGTATTGATACACTGGGGTGTAACTAACGGCTGAAAGTCAGTGTGAATTGGGCAGTGTGGTGAAATATCATCTTTGAATAGAGAGCAGCAGGTGGAACCAGCACATTATGCGTAATTCTTTCCAACTGTGGCGTATTATCCAAGTTATGTACTCTATGAATGTGTGTCTTGTTTTTTGTGTTTTGAAGGAAAAAAATAAGTACACAATAGAACTGGTGCACCAAGCAGTGTCTGAGAAAGTGGATTTTAACTTCTTTGCCTTCCTACCCTAAGGACATACTATGATTTACTACCTATTTCACTCTCTGCTTTAACCATGCCATGCTTGAATGGTGCCATTGCATAAACAATTCCAGTGCATAGACCACTCATTGGTATCTGGTACTATGAACATTTACAGATGTGGCCATTAAGAATGTGCATGTTTCCCCGCAGAAGGCCGCAATACGTCTCGCGGAGTGCCGCTAAATGCCGCAAGCATCATTTTAGAATTATAATAAATGTGTTTTTCTTTACAGATGGCGCATAGAAGGACCTTATATAAAAGCCAGATTAAATTGCTCCTCCATTGCTTTCAATTTGGGTTAAATATGCTTATAGTGTAGGTATTTAGGTTACAAGTATCTGATGAATTACAAACTGGATGTAATGATCTAAAATATGAATAAAACAGTAGACACAAATATAAGGTATGGTAGTATGGGCATTAAAAAAGCTATTTACACATAAGTGCACAAGTATAATGCAAGCACAACTATTAATTTATTGTGCATATTTAATTTCATTCGGATGTTTACTGATTATATTATATAGTATTATATGAAAAATAACATGCCTACCGGCTCACTATTATTTTCTATTAAAAAATTAAAGATGCCTGCGGGTGTGTGCAAAAAGACGAAGTGAAAACTTCATTTAGGGTTTTTTTTATAATAGTAATCATCATGCTTTTTTGCTGTTTGTGTCCAGCATGGATAACAATAATATGACTGATACCCCAGAAATGCAACAAAACACAAATACTGTATTTACTTGCTAAATAAATGCTGCCTTTTGCAAAGTGAAAGTGAGTGCCGTTGTAAGAAGCTTTATTTTTCTTATAAAATTCTCAAATCACAAAAAAACGATGAAGCAAAATAGATGCTGTCTGTGAATTTTTAAAATGTGGTTGTGAATATGCCTTTTAGCGAATTTAAAATGTTTACTTGAACCCATGGTGCGCTTTTCACTTTACAAAAGGCAGCGCTTTAATCAAAAGGCTGATAAGTGTGTGCGCAGATATGAGCAGATTTATCGATAAAAATACAGACATATACTTCCCCAGAAATGCAACAAACACTTATATATAGGCTACTCGCTAAATAAACACAGCTTTTACAATGCGAGAGCATGCTACCAGTGTTGTGTGGGAAATTACTTTTTAAAGTAACTAATTACATTACAAAATTACTATCTTTAAAAAGTAATCAGTTACATTACAGCGTTACTCTCTGATAAAAGTAACTAATTAAAGTACTTTTCCACTGCAGAAAATAAAAATTCCTTTGTGATTCCTCATGCATGTTGTTTTAGTCAAGACCTTCATAATTATTTTACCATCATCACTTAGCGAAGTTTGGCCCATAATCTGTTACCTACTAATACCCCTATCTTACCTACACGGTTTTGCGTGATGCCTGTAAGTATGGTTTATCATGATTCACTGCGAGTTTTGGTGCTGTGATTAGGTTTCCATCTTTCTGCACGTTGGTCCTCGCATAGTCAAACTGCATACAGTAGGTGAGATGGGGTATAACAGCAAGAATAAACAGAGGGGAGGCGTGTTTTATCGGGGGCGACTTTCACACACACACTAACGGATTGGGAATCACTGCTGTCTGGCTCACGTATTACATAAATTGTCTGAATAACAGATTACATTTTTGAAAAAAGAACTGAATAACCGAGTACTTAAATGGCGGACCTAACGCGTTAGATCACTCATTACATAAAAAAAAAAAAAAAAAAAAACTAATCCAAGTACTCTAATGCATTATTTTGTAACAAGTTACACCTAACACTGCATGCTACATCATTTGTAGCTATTTTTTTCTGGGTTTCTACTCTATCATTTCATTTACAAAAACACTTGCAAAGAGAAAACAAGGGATTAATAATAATATTAATAATAATAATAATAATAATAATAATAACAACCACAACAAAAGTAATAATAATAAATTCACAGCACTACTGCTACTACCACTAATAATAATAATAATTAATGGAGAAGGGGCAGTTACAGAAGAATCATTATTGATACAAAAGAAGGGGAAAATGCAAAATAAATACATTTCAGTATGTACAGTACAGTTTGAGCTTGACACATTTATGAGCTTTGTCACTTGCTGTCAATAGGCGCCTGGGAGAGAGTAAAACATTATCGGCTTCAGTAGTCACGCAAAACCTGAGATTAAAACTTGACTGCCCCTTACAGGTAATGTAGGTCATGTGCCTGAGAACTTCACAGCTGCCCGCGGCAGCTCATGAGATCCCTTTCCTCGAGACGTGCATTCTTAATGGCCACATCTGTAGGTGATTCACAAACTGGGGGCACAGGTAAATTTGGCATGTTTCCACATGTGGGCTGGCATGAGTCAGGCAGTGGGGGTATGTTGTAAGGGGAGCATGTGTGAATGGTAAGCAGCAGCTTCAGTAGGCCATATGTAAACCTTTACACATGTGGTGTATTATCCAAGCTTATGGTTAAATGTTTTTGTGTTTACAATGAGAGAGCAAGAGAATCCTAATTCTTGCTTTGTTGCTTCCCACAGGTTCCAAATCTGATGCATACCAAAGGTCTTCCCAATGCACCTCCAACTTATATTTGTTTTTTAAATTATTTGTTTGTTCTGAATAGTCTAATCATATTAGGACACATTTCTACAATACATGAGTGAGAAATTAATAATAACAAAAGATTTGTGATCCATTAATAAGTTTAAGAAAATTTTAGTTTATCTAGACCCAAGTGGAAAGTGTGCTGAAAGTGTGGGTTGTTTTACAGGCAGAGGCATAGCAATAGGGTAGGCAAGACAGGCAATTGCCTGGGGGCCTGCATTTTGAGGGGGCCCAGACAGCTGACCATTTGAACAATCTGAAATGTCGTTATTAAAAACATACATGGAGCAATATATCCGCATCCCCCCTTAGAGGGCTCCCTCTCACGTTACGCTGGATGTGCTTGCTAGGAAAACCAACAAGAAAACCAAATTAGCACTTCATATGTGCATTCAATTCTTCTTACTTGGTGGCAGGACTGCATCCTTTTTTTCTGTGTCAACTTCTCAAAGAGAGCAGGTGATTATTCTCTGCCAGTCACATCTGTTTTCTTTACTATGGCCCCACGTGGTATTTTACTTTCCACGGCAATGGGGTGCTGAACTAGCATTGTGTGTTTAGCACCACAGCAGCTGCTGAGTGAGGAGCATTAATTCCCTAAGGCATGTAGGCTGTAGTCCCACTGCTATAGTACACTGCCTTAGCCTTAATCTCACAGTGACCAAAATACAATCTCCTAGAGAGATAATCTTCATGTCTGTGCTGTGTTCTGGCCATAGTGCTAGACCTGAAATATGACCCAGTGTTGACGCACTGGTATACTTAGTCCTTACCAAAGTGTGTTTCATGTTGAAAGTGAAGTGATGTCCAATCAGGTAATACATTATAGGCAATATACAGTACTTCTTTTTCATGTCAAGGGCCTCCCTCTTCTGTTGCATATTCTACTGATGCATCCATGGTTTCGGAGGAGTCAGTGTATAAAATTAAATGGGCAAGCACTGAGACAGCATATCCTAACTTTATCGACTTTTTTAGTTAAAATGGTAAAACTGAGATAAGAGGTCATACTGGTCTTACCTTTTCAGTTATGGTGTAGGGGCCTTGTCAGCAGGCCAGGAACTTGCAGTTAGCAATGGAGAGGAGCAGGAGCACTAAGCTAGAATTTACAAGACTGGGCTGGTCTGTTGTAGGTGCATTTTGGGCTGCCTGTGCTCTTTCCATGTTCTGGTGCATGCTGGAAGGAACTTTATCACCTTGGGTTGCATGTCCAGTTAACAGACTTCCAGTGATCAGAATAGAGATGGCTGCTCCACCCAGGTCTCCTTCACCACATTAACCAGTTCTTTGGGCTGCTGTATGAAAACTACATAGACATTCAGACAACAAAAAGTTTTCACAACAGAAAACCCTGGAGCTACCTGCTGTGCCATTGAGCTACATGTATATTCCAACATCATGCCTCTAATTTCCTCCTTGAACAAGTCCAGGTAGCCTATGCATTGCTGCTGCAACTGTTCACAACTAGAAAATGCCTTAAATAGGTATCTGGCTATAAGGAGTATTTATACAGTAGCCATAGAGCACACTGGATGTGAGTATCTGCTCTAAAAACCAAAATATAAGAATAATTTAACCATAGGTAACATTCAAGTTGTTAGCAAGCACTGAACAGTTCAATTGTGTGATAAAGGGGCATAATACATATTTTGGGGTTTGATTACAAATTTAATTCATTAAGCTTATGTCTCTTTATCTATGACTTTTAGGTTTCTAACTACATCTTCAAGTAGCCTGACTGTTTTAACCACCATAGTTGTTATCCATCATAAACCTTTACTGTAAAATACTAACTGCCAAATAATGTTTAGCATTTTAAGTATACAATACAAGCACTTCAAAAATATAGTTTTAAAAGGACATAAACGTACACAGAATAATTGCTGAGTGAGGGCGTCAGAGTGACATCAGATCACAGAAGAGAGAGAATAACTAATCATTTTGAGAAGACTAAATGGAAATCTGGTGAGTCACAGCAAATTAAATAAAGCTGTCCTTATCCCACACAGCGCAGCCTAGACTTCTAACTTTACTGTAATGTCTATTATAAGGGGTCCAGGATGCAGGTTGCAGGATGCCATAACAACACTAAGAGGCACAATTATTAAGCATGGATGTAAAACCTGCCTTTGGTACATCTTTCACCCACACATATGCAGAAAAATAAGAGCTTTTAAAATGGCCACCTACATCGCTGAACTGATCTGATTTTGTACTTTGCCATCTCCTGCCTGCCTCAAGCGCTCTTCATCACTACCTTGTTTGCTCTCTGTCACTCTTCATCACTCTTGTCTCACCTCTTCCACCCACCTCATCCTCCCTCACATGCTCACTCTCTCACACACAATCCTCTTAGCTGAGACTGATTCCTCAGGCTTATGGGCGGCCAGGTGTACAATGCTCTCAGTTAAACTTTTGCACGCGCGCACGCACACACACACGCGCACACACACAAAATCTCACAACCACACAACTGCTGTCTATAGACCACAGACCATTAAGGGAACCAAATGAATACTACTGGTTAGGTTTCGCTTTTGTGGAGCAGGTAATGCTGAAAGTTTATGTATTCAAAGTGCTGCATTCCACAAATTTTGAATTCAGGGCACTGGATAATAACAAAGTAGTAAGGAAATGCAGGAGAATTCAAATGAAAGTGTATAAATTGTGTGTGACAGATTTTTCAATCCCACTCACGACAGCACCAACTGGAATTCCTCTGTATTTTTATTGTCCTTTAAAGCTAAATGAAACTTCTGAATTCTGTCATAACTAGTGCTGCGTGAAAACACAAACATACACACACATTGTCAATTTTTGGACACTGAATCCCAGATACATTCTTGGACACTACTGAGAGTTTCAGCTTCCTTGTCATTATCAGCCTTAAAAAGCCTCCCACAAATGCTCTTGCAAATTTGCCTTCCTTTAACTGTGTGTGTGTAACAGTTAACATCTTTTTTATTATGCCATCATTCTATTATGATACCCTAATACTTTCATTATTGAGCTATACAGCTATACATGCTGTTTACAACAGATTACAAAATGCTTATTTTTTAAAAGAATTCTTAATTTATAAGTATGCAAGCAGCCAGATTATCTCTGTGTGGCATTTCTAACAATAAACTTGTCTATTACTGATGAACTAGTATTTGCTTACAGTGCTAAAACTCATCCCTGCTCTCACAATATATTATTTAATTTCTTTTATTCATCATATTCTGTGTCAGGCCTAGTTTCGCACATTCAAAAAGGAGCAGTCAAATTTAACAAATAAACATTAATGCACTCTGAGAGTCTCTTATGTATAATTAGTTTGAGAGGCATCATCATTAAAATACACTGACAAAGGAGTTTTTGCATAAAATAAATAAATAATAAGGGGAGGTTTAAACAATGGGATTGTAAAAGACAGACTAGCCATTTGTTCCCATAAGAATAGTACATAATATCGATTATGAACAGAATTAGTTTCGGATTATTAGGCTCGTATTTCAAAACACTCGTAAACCAAATTTTTCCATAAGAAATAATGAAAACTCAAATTATTTGTTCTGCAGCTCCAAAAAATAAATACATAAAAATAATTAACAGAAAATATAAATTAAAAATTAACAGACCTCCAATGACCAGAATAGAGAAAAAATAAACAAGAAATCTCAAAAACAAGTAGTGACACTTGATTGAGTGACACACTAACGGGATCATTGCAGTGAAGTAAAAATAAAACAAATTACCCTGCACTTTACCTTTATACTATACACATACTATTGGGCTTCGCCTTTTTTTCTATTTTTTGCGAATGTGCGAGTATCTTCGTTAAGAACAACAAACGGAATTTAGCTTAGAACAACTAAACTCTGAATCAGGATTGTGTAACTATGCTTGTATGACTTTACCTCAGAGCAGCTTTTGACACCATTGATCATAGTATTCTTCTTCACGGATTAGAAAATGTAGTAGAAATCAAGGGAACAGCCCTCTCCTGGCTCAGATCCTACTTAACCGATCGTTATCAGTATGTAGACTTAAATGGTGATTATTCTGCATGTTCTCTGGTGGAGTTTGGTGTTTCACAGGGTTCAGTTTTAGGCCCACTGCTTTTTTCCTTTTACATGCTTCCTCTGGGCAACATAATCCGTTAGCATTGTATTAGTTTTCATTGTTATGCTGACGACAAACAGTTATATGTCTCAGCAAAACCAGATGAGAAAAACCAGCTTACTAAAGTTGAGCAATGTGTGCAGGACATAAGAGATTGGATGCTAATTAACTTCCTTCTGCTTAATCCTGATAAGTCAGAAGTTCTAGTCATAGGACTGCATACAGCTAGAAGTAAGATTTTAGATCACACTGTAACTTTAGATGTTACATTTAGAACAGTAAAAGACCTTGGTGTGATTATAGATTCCAGCCTTTCATTTGAAGCACATGTAGATAATATTACCAGGATAGCATTCTTTTACCTCAGAAATATTGGTGCATAAACAAGCTTCAGCTAGTCCAGAATGCAGCAGCGAGAGTCCTCACTAGAACCAGAAGATACGAGCACATCACACCTATCTTATCTTTCTCCATTGGCTCCCTGTGAAATTTCTAATTGATTTTAAAATTGACATATAAAGGATTAAATGGTCTCGCGCCGCAGTATGTGAATGAACTGCTAGTGCCTTACGATCCGCCACGCCTACTTTGATCAAAGGATGCAGGCTGCTTGTCAGTACCGCGTATTATGAAAACTACAGCTGGGGCAGAGCTTTTTCTTACAAAACCTCAAAGTTATGGAATAGCCTTCCAAATAGTGTTCAGGACTCAGACACAGTCTCAGTGTTTTAGTCCAGGCTAAAAATCGATTTATTTAATCAAGCATTTTTATAATTAGATTTGTCTTGGGTAAAGGAGCAGATCTGGGGGACTTATGGACATACAGTTTTAGGTGAACTGGTATGTTTAGATGCTGTCTTCCCTACTCTCATTGATCACTCTGGTTTGTTGATGTTGAGGTGATTGTTTGCTTTAATCTCACGGGGCCTTATGTCTGGGTTTCCTTCTGGCTCTCCCTTTTAGTTATGCTGTTATTGTTAGTCCTGCCGGAGTCTCTGCTTGCACTCTACACTAAATATACATTCACATTATACATTATGTGACTGCGACTATACCTAACTGTTATCTCTCCTTTTCTTCTCTCCCCTCTCCTGTTCTCTCTCCCCTCTCTCTCTTCTCTCTCTCCCCCTCACTCACTTTCCTTTCTGTTGAGCTACACATGTTGTTCCTGAGCTGCCAGTGATCCAGACTTCCTCTGCCCTCTGGACTTTTCTGACTCATCCTGGTGCCCCGCTTCTGGTTGGAGATCTCATCACATGGATGCCCTGTGTGTCTCTGCCCTGTGTGATCTGTACACAGTTCTTGGAAGCTGAAAATGTCCCAGTTCTTGCATGGCCAGCATACTCACCGGACAAGTCACCCGTTGAGCATGTTTGGGATGTGCTTGACCGGCATATACGACAGCGTGTACCAATTCTCACTAATATTCAACAACTTCGCACAGCCATTGAAGAGAAGTGGACCAACATTCCACAGGCCACAATTGACAATCTGATAAACTCTATGCGAAGAAGATGTGTTGCACTGCATGAGGCAAATGGTGGTCATACCAGATACTGACCGGTTCTGAGTCCCCAGACCCCCAATAAAGCAAAAAACTGCACATTCCAGGGCGGCCTTTTATTGTGGGCAGTATAAGGTACACCTGTGCACTACTCATGATGTCAGATCAGCATCTTGATGTGGCACACCTGTGAGGTGGGATGGATTATCTCAGCAAAGCAGAAGTGCTTACTATCACACATTTAGACTGATTTGTGAAAAATGTTTGAGAGAAATGGTATTATTGTGTATCTGTAATAAATTTTAGATCTTTAAGTCCATCTCATGAAAAATCGGAGCAGAAACAAAAGTGTTGCGTTTATATTTTTGTTGAGTGTGTGTGTGTGTATATATATATATATATATATATATATATATATATGTAAATGTACACACACACACACAGTTGCATAAACATGACAATGACACTGCAGGGGAATGAGCCACAGATGTGCTGCAGTTCCATATTTACTCAGGAGAAACTGGAGAGGACACAAGCGGAAGAAGTAGATAGTCGAAGGAGAGAAAAAAGTTTGCTTCATACCCAAGGGAAGAGAAAGGAAAAGGCAGGTATGTGGACAAAGAGAGATGCAATGACCACAGGTGGTAGAAGGAAAAACAACACAGTGCTTATTGTGACCACTTACTACTGTAAGACAGAAGCTTGAAAAAGAGTAAGTAAAAGAGAGGAGAGGTGCTGATGAAATTGGCTCAAGTCCTGTAGATGCTTTATGAGCCTGCTATAGATGAGAGAGAGAGAGAGAGAGAGAGAGAGAGGAAACCACATTATGCATCCTGCCCAAAGGCTTGCTCTTATTACATTTCCAGCTGGCCAAAAGCAGACCCCAGCACAGAGGGACTCACAAGAAAAGATCGTAGCATATTACATGTTGACGATGACACAGAGAAAGGAAGCGAGATGATATCTTGTCTATTCTACTGTATCCTTACACTGTCAGTGGTCTTTATAGCTCATATTTCTTCTTGCATTGTTATATTTATTTTTCTCATACACACATACACAAAAATAAAACTAATATATAAATAATATAAAAATATAAATAATATAAATAAATACTTATATATAAAGACTTGGCCACAGCAGGGTCTTTCTTCCTTCTGTAAATGTACATAAATGTACATTGTCTCAAAGATTCAGCTTGCCCCTGACACACCCATGGTGGAAAACAATACCTACTAAATCTACTCCATGATTGAAATGAATATTTATCACTTATCAGTAAAGAGGAAAAAAATTAAGGCATTTAGGCCTTGTGTGTTTTTATAAATGGATATTATCGCATTTGGAGTAGCTGATGAAACCAACAATATTAAAAACCATGATAATGACACAATAATGTCCGCATGTGCTTTTTGACACATTCCTTCATGGCATCTCTAACCCAGTTAAGGATGAGTTAGCAGCTTGAGGGCTCCCTTCCAACCTTTAGGAACTCATTGACCTGGCAATGAGTATTGACGCATGCAAACGAACCCGACAAAAGAAGCATTGTCAGGTCCTCAATGTGCCTGCTCATAATCCGGCCCCACCTGAGCTCCCCTGAGAACCTATGCAGCTCGCCCAAAAAACGCCAACGTCGAAAGGACGACGGCGCTTGTTTCTACTGTGGTCAGGTAGGCCATGTTGTACGAACCTGTCCGTTAAAAGGTCAGGCCCCCAGGTAGTTCTGGGGGTACAGGGGGGCCCTAGACACTACCCATCCCCTGACCTCTGTTCCCGCTTCCCAGTGACCCTGATATATGACAATCAACCTCACCTCACGCACGCCTTAGTAGACTCTGGAGCTGACCACGGTCTCCCATGGTTAAGATTGCATAATCCTTACATTGACTGGTTGAGAAGAAGCATCCTGGATTATAGTCTTACTTGCCATTCATCATGCCTTCATCCCGACTCCCGGAGTATCCCGACCTCCGCCAGGTGTTTAGCAAGTCAGAAGCCATCTCTTTACTTCCTCATCGTCCATACGACTGTGCCATCGACCTCCTTCCTGGCACTACTCCATTCGCCCTTTTTCTTCTCCTGCAGGGGCACGTTTTCTTTTTTGTAAATAAGAAGAATAAGTCCCCCAGACCATGCATCGACTATAGGGGGCTTAATGAGATCATGTTAAAGAACCGCTATCTTCTCTCACTCATGTTCACAGCATTTGAGTTACTCCAGGATGCCCATATCTTTTCCAAACTAGATTAAATAAATGCCCACCATCTGGCCCGGATAAGAGAAGGTGATGAGTGGAAGACCACATTCAACACCCCCACTGGTCATTATAAGTATCTGGTTGTTCCGTTTGGTTTAACCAATGCACCGGCGGTCTTTCAGGCGCTCATTAATGATGTCCTCAGGGACTTTTTCAATGTCTTTGTGTTCACTTACCCGGACGACATCCTAATCTTCTCACACTCACTAGAGAAACATAAGCTCCATGTGTGTCAGGTCACTCAATGTCAGCTGGAAAATAAACTTTATGTCAAGGCTGAAAAGTGTGAGTTTCACCGTGAATCCACCTCCTTTCTGGGGTATGCCATCTTACCATTAGGCATCTAGATGGACCCAGTCAAGGTAAGGCCCGTCAAGGATTGGCCAACTCCTTCGTCAAGGTGGAAACTTTAGCGCTTTTTGGGCTTTGACAACTTCTATCGACGATTTATCTGGGACTTTAGCACAGTAGCGGCCCCACTTACATCTCTTACCTCCACCAAGGTCCCCTTCCGATGGAACCCTGGAGCTGAGGAGGCATTTAAGAGACTCAAGCGACTCTTCACCACAGCACCTATCCTCACTTTCCCTAATCCTTCCCTCCAATTCATTGTTGAAGTCTATGCTTCCACAGGAGTGGAAGCCATGCTCTTTCAACAAACACAGAAGGACAACAAACTCCACCCATGCTCCTTCTTTTTCTGCTGGCTGACGCCCCCTGAACGAAACTACGACATCGGGAATCGTGAGTTGCTCGCAGTTAAGCTAGCCCTCGAAGAATGGAGACACTGGTTGAAGGGAGCTGAACATCCATTTCTTGTTTGGACTGATCACAAAAACCTGGAACATCTCAAATCAGCCAAAAGACTTAACTCACACCAGGCACGCTGGTCATTATTTTTTTTCTGGTTCAAATTCTTGCTGTCTTACCGTCCTGGGTCCAAGAATACGAAGCCTGACGCACTTTCCCAACAGTTCCCCCATCCCTCAGGATACACCCACTAGGGAAACAATTCTCCCACCCCAGTGCCTTGTAGCTGTAACCCGGCTGGATGTGGAAAACCTGGTTTTGCAATCCTTTGAACAGGAACCAAGCCCCAGTAATGTCCCGCCTGGGCTACAGATTCTGTTCAGCCCCAAGTTTTACAATGGGGCCAGAGCTCTAGGCTATCCTGTCACCCGGGGGCAACCCACACCCTTTGCTTAATCAACGCTTCTGGTGGCCAACCATCAAGGAGGACATTAAAAGCTTTGTGGCGTCCTGCAATGGCTGTGTCAGGAATAAAACAACAAACCTTCCCCCCGAGGCACTCCTCACCATCCCCCATTGCCCCTGGTCTCACATCTCACTTGATTTCATAACTGGGTTGCCACCTTCTGACAATAATACCTGCATTCTGAGAGTGGTCGACCGGTTCTCAAAGTCTGCCCATTTTATCCCCTAACCAAGCTTCCATCTGCAAAAGAAACAGCTGAACTCCTCATCTCCCATGTCTTCAGACTCCACGGCCTTCCATCAGATATAGTCTCTGACAGGTCCATTGGCCACCCCCAGCCTCTCATCGGGGTTTCTCCCTCAGAGCAACGGCCAAACCGAACGCATGAATCAGGAATTAGAAAAATCTCGAAGATGCATGATGAGACGCAACTTCTAGGAGCCATTTTCTTCCTTGGATTGAGTACATCCATAACTCACTCCCCACCTCATCCACCGGCATGTCACCATTTCAGTGCTGTCTTGGCTATCAACCTCAACTGTTTCCCACCCAGAAGAGGGAATCTGCTGCCCCTTCAGCCCTAGCCTTCATCCGTCACTGTAAGAGGACATGGCAACGGGCTTGTGCACAACTACGATGCACCGTGGCCATCTTTTGGCGCAAAGCTAATCTCCACCACTCAGCTTCCCCGACGGACAAAGAGTTATGCTCTCCACACGTAACCTACGGTTCAAGACAACGTCCCAGAAACTCTCGCCTAAGTTCATAGGTCCATTCACAATCGAGTCATTAACCCATGCTCTATCAGACTGGCCCGGCCATTATCCATGCACCGAATTAACCCCACGTTCCACATCTCAAGCTAGGTCATGATCACCTGCTTACTCCTGCTCCAGGTTTCGTTCTTGCTTGTAGGGGCATTTAACAGGGTACTATCACATTTTTTTTCATGAGAGCACTTCATTCTGTATTGTCACATAAAAAGATACTTTAGTTAAAATTAATATGGCCATTACAGAACTTTCATATGATTTCTTCTTTGTGCAGGCCCTCAGATGTCACTTTATCATGTTTACTTTACAGTGAGGTGACTTTTAGGGCATTTTATCATATTTGCTTTACTATGGGGGCATATTAAATGGCATTTTATCACATTTGTTATACTGTGGGGAAACTCAAAAGGGCATTTTATCACATTTTCCTTACTATAGAGGCACCTTTGAGGGCACTTTGTAGTATGCTTTTTGTTCCCAGGGGCACCAGGGGGATTGATCACTCCTCTCTAAATCTGCCACTGACATATCCAATGTAGAGGAATGAGAGAATCCAAAACTCTTGAAACAAGTGTCACCACTCTGACAATCACCGCCTACACAATGCAGTGTTAATAAGTACTCTAGCAAATTATCATGCCAAATATGACACATATAATTCATCCAGCAATCCTGTGTGACTATGTGAAATAAAAAAGGCAATTATATTCCATGAACCAGACTCTATCTTTATTAACTGAGCTTTCAAAAGATGTCATGCATAAGACATAAAATGGCAGAACTTCAAAGGGAGAAATGCCACAAAAGATAGACAACCAGAAAAACAAAAGTTTTTATCTTTTGTTCTCTTTTATTCAGAGAAGTCTAAGGGAACAATGGAGTCTATTGATGACATTTAGAAGTTGGGAAGGAACAACATGCTACTCAACTTAGACTGTAGATTGCTTATGCAGTCTATGATTTGGGCAAAAAATGTTGCATTGTGGATAAACAAAAGTGTAAAACAATCCAAATGCACCCATACCGTGATTGGATAAAATGGATAAAAACACATGAAAATTCAAACATGGAAAAATTATATATAGTATAATATCAATGATAACTTTTTGTTATCAATTAAATTATACATTACAGTATATATACATTAACATTTGTTGCATTTTGGCAGTTGTTTAGTTGCAGAGCATTATACATTTATCTTATTTCCACAACAGCAGTGGAGGGTTAAAGCTTTGCTCAAAGGTTCAAATTGCAGTGCTGGACTTTAAACTCACAACATTATAAATCATCTAAAGATTTTACCTTTGAAAGGACTTATGAAAGGTTACAAAGATCTGACAATAAATAAATAATTCTAAAAATGTTTCATAAACACAAATGTAAATTCAAATTTTATTAAACAGGATAACTGTAACATTTAAAAGTTCTACTGTATGACACTATGCCACAAACAGCATACACAGTTAAGAAGATCAAAGGAGAGAAAAGACAGGGATCAACAGTTTTCCTTAAGATAAAAGGAGAGATAGACTCATGCAATCAGACCTTGGGTTTAAAGGAATTCCTCTGTGTAAAAACAAATCTGCAAACATGATGCCTTTGCCCAAATGAACAAAATCAGTCTTGAGTGCAGACTTACAGTAAGATGCCAAGTTCAATCCTGGAAAGCTTTCCTTTGCATAACAAGTTAAGTTAAGCCTTTATTCATCCACATACATTACTGCACAGTGAAATTCTTTATTCTTCACATATCCCAGCTTGTTGTTAGTAGGCAGGGGTCAGAGCGCAGGGTCAGCCATTTTTACGGCGCCCCTGGAGCAGACAGGGTTAAGGGCCTTGCTCAAGGGCCCAACAGCGGCAACCTGGCGGAGCTGGGGCTCGAAACGCAGATCTTCCGATCCGTAACTCAGAGCCTTAACACACTGAGCCACCACTGCCCCACAAGCAGACCAACTATAACAAGCTATACAACATAATTTGCTGGAAAAGAAAGCAACCAGTGAGCTTTTTATTTATGGTTGTTTATGTTTTATTTTTAATTCATGTAATTTTGCTAATAGTACTATTAGTTATAATTATTTTTTTGTGATTTTGGATGACAGCTTTCCCTCTTTGTGCATTTATTCAATCAGTTCCAAAGTAAAATTTCCAAGGATTCTAAAACTTTAGCAAAAATGTAGATGACTAGAAGTAATTTTGGGATTAAAAGCTACTAGGTACCACTAGGTAGTGATAAATACAGATAATAGTATAGGTTAATGGATTTAAAAAACGTGTATGATAAATCACACTCATACATACTTTCAAGTTCTACAGCCTAAGCCAGGAAAAGACTCAAGATCTTAAATACACACAAGAGTCACCACTCCACCATACTTTAATCCAACCAGGAACCAAACACCTTACTATATACCATATCTCAATTGTCATCAATTTTCATCAAGAAAAGCTTGTGGAAGCATTTACCACCTGCCCTCTTTCTTTGGCACTGGGGACAGTTTATTGATTACATTTATATCGGGAAAACACTGAAAATGTTTAAACTGTTTATAGCATATTTTAATATTTAATCATAATTTACATATATAATATGCTATTTAACGAGTTTTTCAAGAACCTTTAGGGCAAATATATCATAAACCTGTTTGTCTATGACTATAATCTTTAATTTAGACTATGCCTCTATTTTATATTCCCTGCATAGGCGGTCTCTCCTTCTGCAGGTGTGTGAATGGGCGGGGCCACTATAAGCCAGTGGTCGCCCACCCTCACTGCTCATTCACCTTCCGCCTTGTCCGGCACGGCTCATCACAGTGCTTTGCCTGACCGTGATCCCTGCAGTGACCCAGAGATTAACTCATCTGCACTGGGTATCCACTTCCCAGCTTTGATACAGCCGAATTTGTCTCTGTAAAAAGTGACTCTTTTTTTAATTTTATTTTATCACTCTTGCATGTTTTTTTAAAACCATAAGTGAAAATAAACACAGACTATTGGAATCACTGATTTCCTTACCTTCCATCACACTCCCTTATGGTGGGTTTCATCCACTTGCTTCAGTTTCCAAACACAATCCAAATATAAAATATCCAAAGTGTGTGTGTGTGTGTGTGTGTGTGTGTCTGTGTCTATTTGTATGTATATAGTTTGTATTTTTTCTTTCTAAAAATGTTTAGCAGAAATAATATACTTTCATTATTATTGGAAAGCATATTATAATATTGTGGCGTGGGCGGGGCGGCGGCTGACGACCAGCATGCCTTGCGGGAATGTCGGTGTGTTCACCATGATGGGGAAAGGTGTTTGGGTTGGTGGCTTCGGCCCTGTTTATGTGTGTAGGGTGTGACGTGTGAAATGTGCTCTAGTTCAGGCTGACGCTGAATTAGAGGTAGGCTCCTGAGTGAAGGTGCTGCTCATGCCATTACCGGCTGTGTGCTAAATAAAGTACTCCCAGCCATTGCATTGGGTAGCAAATAAGCTCACTCATCTCTCCAGCATTCTTCTCGGCGTAAAAACGCTACATTGGTGTCAGAAGTGGGATGGAGAGTAACGGGTTCGAGCGCACAATGGAAGACCTACTGAAAATCCAAGCGGGCCGCCGAGTAGCGGAGCGACTACTCGCGAAGAAGAAGCGCTTTCCCGACGGCGCTAAAGCGAGCACACCACGGCAACCAACGCGGAGCGGCGAGGTGAAAATCCCGGCGCTGGATCTCGGGGCGGAGGCTGGCGCAGCGCAAGCGCCGGAGCAAGAGACAGCTCCGCGCGCCGTTAGCCGGCAAAGCGACCTGCCGCTGCGCGAGGCCGAGAGCGCTGAGCCCATATCGGCGGTACATCACGGCGGAAGAGCCGAGCGACCGCCTGCAGCTCAGTGGCGCTCCGTTCGTGAACCTAGCCGGGGACAGGGCTACCCGTCGCGGCTAGGCAACGAGCAACTCTCCGACGTTTCGCGGCGAGGCCGAGGCACGGGACAGCGTACACCAGCAGCCGCTAGACTAGCGCCGGGAGGACGCGTGGTAAGCCGCGCTGGGCTCTACATCGACTGTGTGCTGGATGGCGTCTTACTGCGGGCGCTCGTGGACACCGGCTCCACTGTTTCGCTGCTGCGCTCTGGATTACTGGGGCAAAGCAAGCGTGTTTGCGGACGGCCTGATCCTGCCTTCAGCATCTGCACCGTTGCTGGGGGCTACGTGAAGGTAAGGGCGTGTCGCACAGTGCGAGTCCAGGTGGGTGGACGAACTTATTCCCACGGGTTCGTTGTGGGGGACGTCGAGGAGGACTGCGTTTTGGGGTTGGATATTTTGGAGAGATGGGGTGCGCTGCTGAATTTGTCCAGCGGAACTCTGCGTGGTAACTTCGGGGTAGCCAGGTTGCTCGGACCCAAACCACAGCCGAACAGGTTAGCAGCACACACCCGGGGGGCGGAACTTCCGGTAGCAGACCGAGTGGGAAATCTGCGCGCTAACACCGGCGCTTTACCTCGCCGGCCGGGCAGCAAAGCGCGTGGCCAGTACTGCGAGCAAGTGGAGCGCCGTCGCGACGTAGAACCCTCGACGCAGGACGTTCCCCCCGTGCAGTCCTCCAGGCTCTCCGGTGGTGATCAGCCGTCTGAGCCAGCGTGCAGCCGCGTTACTGCGTCACCCGCAGTCGCTCCGCCGGTCTCACAGAACTGTGAACCGCTCATCGCCAGGCAGAAGGGCCCCACCCAGCGCTCGCGGGCACCGCTGCAAGACTTTCGGGTGGGGGCACCTATGGAGCGAATGGGCGTGGACACTCACAGCCAGGGGCGAGATTTTGCTGCTGGCGAGCAGGTGTGGGTGTGTTCCTCCGGAAGGAGAAGGAGGGGGCCCCCGGCCGGGCGTGTGTCTCATTGGGTGGGCCCCTGTACGGTAATATCTCGGCTCTCCGATGTCATCTACCGGGTGCGGTTGGCGGGGCGGGCACGAGTTTTGCTCCACCGGGACCGTCTTGCGCCTTGCCAGCCGCACGCCGGACCGCCTCAGGACTACGGTCGCGTTCATCCCTCACCTGCCAAAGGACGCCGGCGTTCCCACCGCCAGCGCCGACCGCCTCCACGCCTTCGAAACCAAGTTCGTCATGGTGACCAGGGACGGTCACAGCTCGGGTGGGGGCAGTGTGGCGTGGGCGGGGCGGCGGCTGACGACCAGCATGCCTTGCGGGAATGTCGGTGTGTTCACCATGATGGGGAAAGGTGTTTGGGTTGGTGGCTTCGGCCCTGTTTGTGTGTGTAGGGTGTGACGTGTGAAATGTGCTCTAGTTCAGGCTGACGCTGAATTAGAGGTAGGCTCCTGAGTGAAGGTGCTGCTCATGCCATTACCGGCTGTGTGCTAAATAAAGTACTCCCAGCCATTGCATTGGGTAGCAAATAAGCTCACTCGTCTCTCCAGCATTCTTCTCGGCGTAAAAACGCTACAATATTATTGTAACGAGGAAGAGAGAAACATAATTTCGATTCTCTAAATGTATGCACTGTACATGTAGCAGAATTGACAATAAAGTTGACTTTGACTTTGATATCACACAAACGTTATGTGCATTAATTTAGCTTGGACAATTATCATAATGTTGCCAAACTAACAGTTTTATCTATTTCCATTCTTCTGATGATGTTTTCTTGCTTCCAAAATGATTAATTAAAAACATTAATATTTATTAAAAACATTTAAAATGTATTTGTAATTCCTAAATACTGAAGAAAAATATTCTTAAAATCGCTAAAAAAACAAAACAAAAAAAAACAAATAAATTAAATTATTATTATGTGAAAAAAGTGTCTAAACCTGCCTGGCCCTATGTGAAAAAGTAATTGCCCTCTAAAACCTAATAACTGGTTTTATTTGTCATACACAGAGTTTTTAAATAAGAATATAAAGTATAAAATAAGAGAAAAAAAATTACAAATTACAAAAACTATATGAAATATATAAACATTTACTGTAGCTGTAAAAATTTACATTATGTACAAGTAGTTAAATTCAGTTCAATTTTATTTGTATAGAACTTTTAACAGTTGTCACTGTCGCAAAGCAGCTTTACACAATCAAAAGAATTATTTAAGTTTGTATGTGAATGTGTATAAATCAAAATGGTCAGATAGTCCCTGATGAGCAACCCGAGGGCGACAGTGGCAAGGAAAAACTCCCTGAGATGGTAATAGGAAGAAACTTTGAGAGGAACCAGACTCAACAGGGAACCCATCCTCATTTGGGTAAAACAGAGAGCAGGAATTGATCTGGATTCATACTGTACTAGGTGGCAGGCAGTTCAACTATAACAGTTGATGGTAACTGATGTTAATATGGAGTCCAGATAGTTATTGGAGGCTCAGGTAGACTTCCAGTCCTGAACTTCCGAGCAACTGCAGCCATGCAAGTCCTCAGAGAAACAGCTGTCAACATCAGTCGAGGCCAGAACTGTCTTCATGGTAGATTGAAACAGTCTCCAGACACCGGACGCATCCCAAAGAGACAGATGGGGCATCAATGTGAATAAGATCTCCAACCAGAAGTGGGCACGAGGATGAGTCAGACAGGTCCAGAGGGCGTCTGGATCACTGGCAGCTCACGACATGTGTAACTCGACAGAGAGAGGAAAAAAGAGAAAGGGGAGAGAGAACAGGAGAGGGGAGAGCAGAAGAGGAGAGATAACAGAATGTATAATCTGAATGTATATTTAGTGTAGAGTGTAAGCAGGGACTTCGGCAGGACTAACTATAACAGCATAACTAAAAGAGAGAGCCAGAAGGCTCCCTGAAAAGTAAAGCAACTAATCACCTCAAGTAAAAAAAAAAAAAAAAAAAGAATTAAATTGGAATTGGGATGTAGAAACCATCATGAGCAAGACAATCTGCAGAATAATTGGCAAAGTTAAAGTTTCATGGTGTGCAAATTGTAATTAATATTTAATGTGTAATGTGCATTGTGATGAGTAATGAGATTGTTTTGTGTGTCCTATGTAGTGTTATGATTGAGAGTCTGTATAGCCTGCGGGAACAATTACACCCATGACCCAACAGTTCCCTCTGAGTCCTGCATTGGGGCTTCCATACTTAATAACATATTTGATGGCTGTTCTGAATTGCCCCCTCATAATAGCTGGATGTAGTGCTGGTCCTAAGCTCAGATAAAAATAAGAGGTTTGTGTCAGGAAGTGCATCTGGCGTAAAGTCTGTGTGTGATGGTCCACTGTGGGGCAAATAATTTTTCACGGCATTTTATGCAGTATATTGCATATATCGCCTGTACCATAGCGTAGGACGGGACCTGGAGTCTATGCCAAAAAACTTTGGTGGGACAGGGTGCCAATCCATCACAGGGCAAACCTACATACAAATACTCACATGCTCATTTATACACTAAAGGTAATTTGGAAACACTAATTAGCATGGAATAAGTTCCATGTCTGTGGACAGTGGGAAACCCAACAAGCACAGGAAGAATATGTAAACTCCATGAACAAAGACCCGGCATGGACATCAAACCCTCAACCCTGGAGGTGCAAGGTGACAAGCCATTTCTTCTTATTTTAATTTTTTTATATTTTTTTTAAATATATTTTTTTATATTAATTATATTATATTAGATTGTTAACAATACAACATTGAGATATTTTAATTATTTAAATGATAAGATTTTTATTTAAAATAAAACATATAACATGCATACTGTTTGTGTGACAATAAAAAAAAAAAAGTCAATTAACAATAGGTGGTGTGTTGAAGTGAAAATACTGTCCAACCCTACAGGGAAGCAAAAAGAAACATTACACAGATTAGGAGAGGTTAAAATGCTTCAAGACTGTCTTGTATTTATAATGTAGTCTTAAAGATTAGTTCTCCAGACTTTTGAAGAATATTTTTGGCTCACTAAAATGTCCAGTCCCTGTTCCTGACCAGCTCTAAAGGATCATGGTTTTGTTTGTTAAGCCGCAGCGTGGCCTATAAATAAACAACATCTAACTTACTGTAAGTCATTATTTAGTGAGAAACAGGTGCACATGATGACAGATGGTCAGGCCAGTGATTAGTATCTGGTGATGCTGAATGTTGAGTGGTTGAAATAGACCAGAGAGGAAATGAGGTTGCTGCTGAGGTTGTTACATAAATAAACAATTTTTAAATTGTATCTTTAGCCTATGACAGTAAAACATTTGTTTTTATTTCTTTTATTTAATACATTTATTTAAATTTAATTACATTTAATTTATTGAATTTAATTGAATTATGAAAATAATAAGCATTTGCTCAGGACTTGTGCACTGTAATATATGTTACACCATATTTTAATTATTATTATTATTTATTTATACACCATGGCAAATTCTTGTTTAAATTATAAATGTACATTTAAAAACGTTCTAAACCCTTAACAATGGCATGTACAGTATGGTAGTTTTATACAACAAATTATTTCTCTCATTTATAACAGTGCTGAACATATTACGTGTGTTTCTGGAGAAAAAAAAACTAACTATATGTATGGAAAAATATACTCAACATTTATTTTATTTGAAGTGCAGGATTTAATTAAATGACTGTGATCTACAGTAATTTGTCATACATACCAAATTCTCTAGTATTGCATTAACACTTAGAATGTTGAATTACACACAGTTGATATTGGTCAATTGGTCTAAAACTATAAAAGTGTTAAATCAAAACTGAATAGTTAACTGTGTAGTTAACAAAACTGAACATTGAAAACATCCTAAAAAAAATAAAAATGAGGATTACACTGAACAAATTTTCTAACTTGATTCCATGTTTTGTACGACTGAGAATGAACTTTTTTCTCCTCAATTACATTTAAACTATCATAATGCCTTAACTGATACAATACTCACTAATGAAAATGGTATTAAAAAATACCCTAATGTAACCTCATAAGTCTAAAAATCAATTATTAATTAGCTTGTCTAATGCATTCAATTGATTCTTTTTACATTATTTAACATCATTTACCTTATTACCTTTACTTCCAAAGACCTAGTCCCGGTGTAATATTAATAGGTGTCAGGGTGGCTGAGAGGTGGTCTTGGCTAATTTATGCTAATCATTGTCACAGATTGTAATAATTCCAGCATTTTGCTAGGAGAGCTAGTAGGCTAGAAGTCCACCTGTGGTAAATCTAGTTGATTGGACTTGATTTGGAAAGGCACACATCTGTCCATATACAGTAAGGTCTTACAGTTGACAGTTCATGTCAGAGCACAAACCAAGCATGAAGTCAAAGGATTTGTCTGTTGGCCCCTCGAGACAGGATTGTCTCGAAGCACAAATCTGTGCAGAAATTTTTACAGAAAAAGTTCTGCTGCTTTGAACGTCCCAATGAGCACAGTGGCCTTCATTATCCGTAAGTGGAAGAAGTTCGAAACCATCAGGACTCTTCTTAGTGCTGGCCAGCCATCTAAACTGAACGATCGGGGGAGAAGGGCCTTAGTCAGGTGACCAAGAAGCCGATTGTCACTCTGTCAGAGCTCCAAGAGTTCTCTGTGGAGAGAGGAGAACCTTCCAGAAGGACAACCATCTCTACAGCAATCCACCAGTCAGGCCTATATGGTAGAGTGGCCAGAGAGTCTCATTAGATCTGAGAATTTTGTTTCTTATGGTCTGAGAGTCCTTCAGGTGCCTTTAGCGAACCCAAAAGGCTATCATGTGCCTTTTTCTAAAGAGTGACTTATGTGTGCATCAAACACGCCAAATCGGTCCTCGGTCAGATGATGTCATCTGATGAGACGCACCTGCAGGTTATAAATAGAAGTAAACCCAGAAACATTCCTCAGATTGATTTTGTCTGAAGGGATGTCCGGTCATGCAGGCAGTGCGGAATTGGAGCGCAGCATTTCGTTCCTGCCTTTTCAGGGAACAGGGTTACCCGCCTCATAGAAGAGGGCAATAGCATCTCTCACCCAGTGTCACAGGGTCTGTGTAGTGGCGGCCACCCACCCGGTCGCGGCCCCAATAGCATATAAAGAGCTGCTCTGACTTACGCCACTGGCTGGTGCGGTGAACGTTAATCTGAAGAGCACGTACTGGACACAGTACTGTGAGTGAAGTCTCTCCTGCTCCGGGGCTGTAAAAGGCAGAGGACAGAAGGCTTCAAGAACAACAAGGTGCATGGTTGAGAATGGAACTTTCAGAAGATAGTTCTGGTGAGGATGCAAAATGGCCCTGACTAGCCCAGGGGCAAAGTCTAGGCAGGATGGGGAGACTGACAAGGTGCGCAGATCTCCTCCAATCCTCTTCAGAGAGGTAATGGCCATCAAAAAAAAACATCTTAAGGGTCAGAACCCTGACAGGCGCTGACTCTAGTGGTTCAAAAGGGGTGTCGATTAGACCTTCAAACATGATAGATAAATCCCATGAAGGGACAGTGGCTCTAGTGGGTGGCCTCAACCGTTAAGCTCCACGAATGAAATGGGCAACTAAAGGGTGCTTTCCCACAGTAACCCCATCAATCAAAATGTGGCAGGCTGAAATAGTGGCTACATACATCCTGAGAGTACTAGGGCACAAGCCCGAGGACAACTTTTCCTGCAGAAACTTCAGCACTGAAACAATTCGGCAGTGGACTGGGTCTACCTGCTTCGTCATGCACCAACTCTTAAATACATTCCATTTGAGGGCATAAGCTTTCCTAGTGGAGGGAGACCTAGCATTTAGAATAGTGTCAATTACGCTGGCTGAAAGGCCAGCTCAAACGTGAAAGTTCCAAAGCTCGGGCCGGGAATAAAATATTGTCACCTACGCCTGAGACAGAAAATCCCTCCTCACTGGAATCACCCATGGTGAGCCGTCAAGGAGAGATATTAGGTCCGAGAACCACACTCTGGTCGGCCAATAGGGCGCTATCACTAAGAGGCGCGAACGCTGTTGACAGTCCTTCGCCAGGACTCCCGGGAGCGGAGCTATCGGAGGAAACACATAGAGGCGTAATTTGAGCCACATATGCACCATGGATCCAGACCCAGGGGAGCTGGACGAGTCAGAGAGTAGTAGAGGGAACATTGTGCTGTCTCTTGGGAGGCAAAGAGGTACACCTCTGCTGTACACAATTTTTCCCAGATCTGACTGACTACTTCGGGATGGAGCCTCCATTCCCCCTGTGTTCCCTGGAATGTAAATCGCCCTGAGGGACAGGAACTTGTTCTGTGCCCAAAGCAGAACCTGGTGCGCTAGCTTGTTTAAAGCGTCCGCCTTAGTGATTTATGTAGGAGAATACCGATGTGTTGTCCACCCGCACTAGAACATGGTAGCCTCTCAACTGCTGGAGAAAATGCTGTAGGGCCAAAAATAGAGCCATCATTTCGAGGCAATTAATGTGCCATTCGAGAAGATGGCCTCTTCAGCTCCCTTGGGCTGGACGGCCATTCAAGACCGCACCCCAGCCGGTAAGGGAAGCGTCTGTCGTTAGCATCTTGCGACGACAAGATGGACCTAGAGTGGGACCCAAAGTCAGGAACCGCGGTCTGAACCACATAGAAAGGGTACGAAGTCCCTTGCACGTAACCCTTATTTGCCTTTGGGGATTGGCCCTTGCAGGAAATCTCCTGGCTCTTAGCCACAACTGAAAAGCTCTCATGTGCAGAGGGCCTAAAGGCATCACCGTGGATGCAGCTGCCATGAGGCCTAAACATTTTTGAAAGTGATGTACAGGCACTCTGGTCTAGCCTGACTTCTTTCAGGGCGTTGCATTGAGAATGGATTCAATATGGGCGGGGGACAGCTGTGCCCGCATAATGATCGAGTCCCATGTGACACCCAAGTATGTTGTCCTCTGAGCCGGAAAGAGAACGCTTTTCGTAGCGTTGAGTCTCAATCCTAATTAATGGAGATAAGCTAGGACGACATCCCGGGTGTGGGGGGGATTTTGTTAGTGATTAGGCATCCTGGAGTACAGCAGGATATGACTGAAGGACTAACGTACTGTGACCGGTGTTGTCCGAAACACCAAAGGCAGCAGAAACTGAACACCGACCTCCTGGGGGTGCCAGGGGGGCTCCTTCTTCTGCTGATGCGCGCGTAACATTCTTCCATATAAGAACATTCACGTTCGGCCCCTAAACGGGACCAACTAAGTCAAGCTGGTCCTTCAGCCAGCGTAATTGACACTGTCCTAAACGCTAGGGCTCCCTCCACTAGAAGAACTTATGCCCTCAAATGGAATGTAATTGAAAGTTAGTGCATGACGAAGCAGGTAGACCCAGTCCACTGTCAAATTGTTTCAGTGCTGGAGTTCCTGCAGGAGTAGTTGTCCCCCGGTTTGTGCCCTATTACCCTCAGGATGTACGTAGCCGCTATTTCAGCCTGCCACGTTCCGATCGAAGGGGTTACTGTGGGAAAGCACCCTTTAGTTGCCCGTTTCATTCCTGGAGCTAAACGATTGAGACCACCCACTAGAGCCCACGGTCCCTTTGTGGAATTTATCTTTTGTGCTCAAAGGTCTAATTGACACCACTAGAGTAAGCGCCGTACAGGCTTCTGACCCTTAAGATGACCACACAGACCTTGTCACACTGGGTGAGAGATGCTATTGCTCTCTCCTATGAGGCGCGTGAGCTCATTTCGCCTCTAGGAATCAGGGCTCATTCAACCAGGGGGATCGCCTTATCTATTGAACTAGCAAGAGGTATTCCCCTGCAGCAAGTGTGTGACACGGCGGGTTGGTCCTCTCCGCACACGTTTGTTAGATTTTATAGTCTGGATGTTCATGCCACTCCAGGCTCATGGGTCCTCGAGTCAGGTTCCCAGACATAGTTCTGAGACCTTCTCGGCCTTGTGCGCACACTCTACGCAACCTTGGGGTCCAGACACTTGCAGTGCAGCGGCTTTGGTACTCATGTTCCCATAGCGTTTTCACGCAGCACCGAGTGTAGCCTTTAAAAGGCAAGGTCTCAGGTTGCTTTACTATAATCCTGTTCCCTGAAAAGGCGGGAACAAGATGCTGCGTCCCAATGCCACACTGCTTACATGACTCTTCAGACAAATCAATCTGAGGAATGTTCAAGTTCAAGTTCAAGTAGGCTTTATTGTCACTTTAACCATATACAGTTCGTACACAGTGAAACGAAACAACGTTCCTCCAGGACCAAGGTGCTACATGCAACATAAACTTACAACATAAATTAACAGAGAAGCTAAACTAGCTAACTAAAAGGTCTAGGTAGCTGGCTAGCAAAGACAAGACAGATAGTCCTAACATAAATTAACAAAAACTAACTAAAACTAACTAACTAAGGAAGACTATCCACAGGTTTTACAGACAATAGACAACATAAAGTGCACGTGCAAATGTGCAAACGAGCAACAACAAAGTGACAGTGCGACAATGACATATCAGAACATAAAATATGGTGTTGAGGTAGTAAACATAGCAGCAAGAATTGAGGAATTATTGCAAAAAGTAATAAATATTGTGCAAGAAAGAGATAAACAGTGAAGCATTTACAGATGTGTGTACGATAGTTTGGTGGTGTAGGTCAGTGTGTCTGCGCTTGTGTTGGTTTGTCAGTCCAGTCTCAAAGTTTTGATGTATTGATGTTTTGATGTAGTTGAGTTAAGCTGAGTGATAATGTTTGTGTGTGTATGTGTGTGTGTGTGTGTGTGTGTGTGTGTGTGTGTTTATCAGTTCAGTCCCTTTTTGTTGAGAAGACGGATGGCTTGTGGAAAAAAAGCTGTTGCACAGTCTGGATGTGTGTGCCTGAATGCTTCGGTACCTTTTTCCAGATTGGCACAATTCCCAAACCAGACAGTGATGCAGCCGCTCAGGATGCTCTCGATAGTCCCTCTATAGAAGGTGGTCAGGATCGGTGGTGGAAGCTGGGCCTTTCTCAGTCTTCTCAGAAAGAAGAGACGCTGTTGGGCTTTCTTGTGCAGGGAGCTGGTGTTGAGGGACCAGTTAAGGTCCTTCTCCAGGTGGACACCCAGGAGAATGTTTCCGGTTCAGTCCTATTTATAACCTGCAGGTGTGTCTTATCAGATTCCTGCAAAGGAATACCTCTTGCTAGTGCAATTAATGAGGCGATTCCCCTGGTTGAATGAACCCTGATTCCTAGAGGTGAAGTGAACTCACGCGCCTCATAGGAGAGGGCAATAGCATCTCTCACGCAGCTTGCGGCTTCAAAACATGTAAAAACTGCTCTGACTTACGCCACTGGCTAATGCGGTGGACGTAAATCTAAAGAGCACGTACTGGACACAGTAAGTGAAGTCTCTCCTGCTCCGAAGCTGTAAAGGCGGAAGACAGAAGGCTTCAAAACAATAAGATGCATATTGGCAAATGTGTGCGGAGAGGACCAACCCTCCGCATCACAGACTTGCTGCAAAGGAATACCTCTTGCTAGTGCAATTGATGAGGCGATTCCCCTGGTTGAATGAACCCTGATTCCTAGAGGCGAAGTGAACCCACGCGCCTCATAGGAGAGGGCAATAGCATCTCTCACGCAGCTTGCGGCTTCAAAACATGTAAAAGCTGCTCTGACTTACGCCACTGGCTAATGCGGTGGACGTAAATCTGAAGAGCACGTACTGGACACATTAAGTGATGTCTCTCCTGCTCCGAAGCTGTAAAGGCGGAAGACAGAAGGCTTCAAAACAATAGGATGCATGTTGGCAAATGTGTGCGGAGAGGACCAACTCTCCGCGTCACATACTTGCTGCAAGGGAATACCTCTTGCTAATGCAATTGATGAGGCGATTCCCCTGGTTGAATGAACCCTGATTACTAGAGGCGAAGTGAGCCCACGCGCCTCATAGGAGAGGGCAATAGCTGTCCAATCCTCTTAGAGAGGTAACACCATTAAGAAAAACCATCTTAAGGGTCAGAAACCTGGGGCGCTGACTCTAGTGGTTCAACAAGGGGCACAAGCCAGAGGACAAATTTTTTCGGCAGTGGACTGGGTCTACCTGCTTCGTCATGCACCAACTTTCAAATACATTCTATTTGAGGGGAGGCAGTCCTATTACTTAGAATAGTCTTAATTACGCTGGCTGGAAGACCAGCTTGACTTAGAGTCAGAGAGCAGTAAAGGGGACATTTGCTGATCTTGCGAGGCAAAGAGGTCCACCTACGCTATATGAAATTTTCCCAGAATGTAAGTCGCCCTGAGGGACAGGAATCTGGTGCGCTAGCTATTTAGCGGCGCGAGTACAGTCCGCCCTGGCGATTAATATATGAGACTGCCATAGTGTTGTCCACCCGCACTAGGACATGGTAGTCTCAACTGCTGGAGGAAGTGCTTTAGTGCCATGATTTTGAGGCAATTGATGTGCCGCGCAAAAAGATGGCCTCTCCAGCTCCCTTGGGCTGGACGGTCATTTAAGACCGCACCCCAGCTCATGAGGGAAGCGTCTGTCGTTAGCATCTGCGACAACAAGACGAACTTAGAGTGGGACCCAGAGTCAGAAACTGGGGTCTGAACCACATAGGAAGGGTACGAAGCACCTGGCGCGTAGCCCTTATTGGGGATTGGCCCTAGAGTAAAATCCCCTGGTTCTTAGCCACAACTGAAATGCTCTCATGTGCAGAAGGTCCAAAGGTGTCACCGTGGATACAGCTGCCATGAGAGCTAAGATCTCTGAAAGTGATGGTCACTTTCTGGTCTAGCTTGATTTCATTGACGGTGTTGAGAATGGATTCGACACGAGCGGGAGACAGCTGTGCCCGCTTACGCTCAAATTCCATGTGACACCCAAAAATGTTGTCCTCTAAACAGGAAAGAGCATGCTTTCATGGCATTGGATCTCAATCCTAGGAAACAAAGATTAGCTAGAACGACATGCTGATGTCGAAGCGCTAGCTACTGAGACTGGGCCAGCCAGTCATGTAATTCAATACGGATGCTCTGGAGTCGTAAGAGCCAGAACTACATCCATGTATTTTGTGTATGTGCGGGTGAAAAAGCTAGACCAAATGGAAGGACCCGATACTGGTAAGCTTCGCCCCCGAAAGCGAACCTCAGGAACCTCCTGTGTTGTGGCAATATTTCCATTGATTTATTTTTAGATAGCGGTAAAGCCCGCAAAATCCAAAAAATTGGACGCAGCCCCCCGTTCCTCTTGCACTTTCTGGTTTCATGGAAGTGGAGACCACGCCATTGAAACGCGGAGGGTGATGTGAAAACTGAATCCTGTAGTTTCTCTGTACAGTGCTTAGTGCCCAAGGAGATATACTTGGCAGTAGCTTCCACGCTGCCAGTTACTCAGAAAGGGGCAAAGCTCAGCGGCTTGGTTAAACGGGGGGGATGTTAGATGTTCGGCATCCTGAAACACGGCAGGAAAAACCAGAAGAACTAACATTTTATTGGAGACTGGAGTTGCCCGAAACACCAGTGGTGGCGGAGCAAGAACACCAACCTCCTGGGGGTGCCAGGGAGAACACTTCATTCTTTAAAAGGAATTCTGCGTGCCTCTCCCCATTGGGGGGCCACCCCACACGGTCCTGGGCACATGAACCTCAGGGCTTCTTTGTGAAGACAATATGCCAGTCTGACCTTTTTTGAGGCGGATTGCGTGACGCACCCCAATCTTGCGAGGGGGTGCCCAGCTCAAAAACACTCTCCTTGTGTGTTTCATGCCTCGCAACAGTCAGACCCGGTCGAGACTGGGTGGCCGACAGTCCCGACTCTTGAGCAAGGCGGGGAAGGAATTTTCCCGAAGGCTTGTTATATAACTTCGCCTCATGAACCTAGTGGCGACCAAGTTAACGACATCGGCA
Organism: Clarias gariepinus; assembly: GCF_024256425.1. Classification (NCBI taxonomy): domain Eukaryota; kingdom Metazoa; phylum Chordata; class Actinopteri; order Siluriformes; family Clariidae; genus Clarias; species Clarias gariepinus. The sequence continues at coordinate 13,269,480 of NC_071107.1, forward strand.
AGTAGGCCGGGAGGCGAGATGGGGCATCGAGGAGGAATACACGATCCTTCTCCTTAATGCCCCTGAGATTCAACCACAAGTGCCTCTCCGCGGAGACCATAGCAGCCATAAAACGGCCGATTGAGTGTGTGTGTCAGCCTGGTAGGCGTGCAAAACCGCCATGGTGTGCAATGCGCCAACCTGACCTGCTGCCTGAAAAGCTTTTCCCTCCAGGGAAGATAAAAAGTCTACACAGCTTGAAAGGAAGTAATAGCTTTTCAGGAAGGATGATGTCCCAGAAGAGAGATAGCCTGGAAGCGTCTCTTCTATCTGGGTGTCATCATATAACTCCACGTTTCTTCCTCAATTATATTTAAATAAATAAATAAGTTGATGGCGGGAAAACACGGGATGAATACAGCTTACTCCATGAAGTGTTAACTCATATGGAGATTGCTAAGAAAAGGGGAGAGAGCGTCATTGAGGCCACCCGACAGAACCTGCCGTCTATGTTTTTTATTTATTTATTTATTTATTTATTTATTATTATTTTTAAATGCTTAGAGGCTATTACCATCTCCGCGGAAGCAAGAGAGGATGTTTATCCTTGCCCATTCACAAGAACCGCAGCGCGCGCTTGCGATTGGACAGAGGGATTTCCCGATCCGATGAGAACGCGAAAGAAAGGAGTTTTTAAGTCCGTCTCTCACTCCTCTGCCGGATGCACGAGTTTAAGCCCCAGGAATGCGTGCGCGTAGCACTTAATCGAAGCAGTAAAGTGTAGAGATCGCCCTCCAATATGGATTATACACACGGAGGGACATCTCGTTTAAACTCTGCCATTATCGGTGAGTTAAACACTTATTTTTGCTGGTTAGACACACACGCTCACAACTAGGTGAAGACAAGAATCTGAGGAATGTTTCCGGTTCACTCCTATTTATAACCTGCAGGTGCGTCCTATCAGATGACGTCACCTGACCGAGGTTATAAAAGCCAAAAATTTGGCGTGTTTGGTACACACATGCTTCACAACCGGCAACATGACAAGATGTTCCCATAGCGTTTTCATGGAACAGGGTTACAGCAAAGTAACACGAGAAGTTGCATGCACACACATGCACACACACACACACACACACACAAGGTGAGTGAGTTTTGGCTATGATGCTGTTGGTAGTAGTGGTAGTCCGGTAGTCACGAACAGAAGGCTGGTCAGAAGGCTGGTTTGTTGTGAGCATTGTTGTTTACATTCTTAGCCTCATTCACCTTGACAATTGGCTGATTAATTTTATTTTGCTTGAGATATTTCTTGCTGTTATGGACATGGTTGTTGGCATGTTTGCTTGCCAACAGTGTGGTTAGAATTTCTGCTTTAGAGGCTGAAGTGTCATTGATTGCCTAATGGTGTTATTTCTTTTACATGTTTTCTCAATAAATACTTCAAATATTAAACCCCCTTAAAAGTATTGGACTGGCAAAGGCATTTTTTAAATATAATTTTTGCTGTACCCTAAAAACATTTGGTTTTAGGTTTGATAGATTAAATAAAAAATCTGATTACTGTTTGCATTTTTGATCTACAGTATATGTGTTAAACAACTTAAAACAGAACACCTTGGGTTTGAACTCACATTTATTGTTTAAAATTATTGAATCATGGTACTCACACTATGATCTTTAAAGATTATCTTGTGGTGTCACGTGTGTAAAATCTAACATTAGGCCATATCCTTTTTTTTCTTATTAAAATTAAAGCAAACATATAATATATAAAAATAAAAGTAATTCATTAAAGTAAAATTAATTCTGTGTCTCTTTTGGGACTTAATTGTGTTTAACATTTTTTATTAATGCATTTTGCTCCTTAGTTTCATATAAACAACTAAATTATACCTGTGCTCTTCTCATCCACAAGTAATAGTGCTGACAAATGAGTAAATAATAGACTTTTTATGAATAAGCTCAAGGGCATACCTTGTCTTGTTTTCACAGATGGCATGAGTTTCCATAGGGGCATCTTTTAGAAAATATGTTTTGTATTTGGAAAGCTTTCTAAAATGATTAATATAATTGAAGTAATTATAAACTATTATTTGAATTCCCGGAATAATGCCGGTTCGGTCTCCTGTCGCACAACAGAACATCTCCCCCTCTTGCTTTCCATTGCATCTTTTTAAATAAAGCATTACTGTTGTCTCGGTGATCCCAGCTTTGTTGTGTAACCAAGCAGATGGTGAATTTTCTAATAAATTGTTTGTTGAGTGGAGAAGGGCGCCCTGGTGTAAGAACAGCAAGGCTAATTGTAGTCCTAGGGACCCTTTCCCAAACATGGCATATTGCATTGCAGGAACTTGAATCTGAACCTCAGCAGTTTTTTTCCCCCCTTAACAATGCTTTTAACAAGGTTGACCTAATGGGCACCCTGGACACTTTACTTTTTTTTTTGGTAATGCTCATATTTCAATATAAATGCAAAGATCTCTGCACTATTTCTCTTAGGAAATAGTATACACAATAATACTCACTGGCTGTTTTGAGTGTGTGTGACAGCACAGTACTTTAGAAAATCATCCAACAATAAAGCAACACTTGTACAATTAATTATTGTTGTCTTATAAGAAATAAAGCATATGCAATCTAGATGTGGACTCCCAGTTCAGCCCAGACCTGTTTATTGCCTAGCACTGATTCCAGCACCCCCTGTAGTACAGTATCCCCAAACAATCTCAATCCAGCTGTTAAGTACAGTCTATTTACAGGGCCCAGGTTTCACCTCCAGTAGGCTGCCCCTGATAAATCTTGACCTGGATCCAACCCAGGAATATTCTTACAACATTTCCAAACCCCTTCACCTTGGTTTTATGGATTCAGAATTATTTTTTTCTATCCAGTCTCGTGGATTGTTCAGCTATTCAACTTATTATTAAAAGTAAATAATGAAACCATGCACCTTACTTGCAACCCTATTGTTTTAATAAATTCCCACAACGTGACCAACAAAGTTATTTTATGAGGTAGATATGCTAAATCTAACATTTCCGTGGAACATTTTATAAATAACTTTAATGCAAAATGAGTCATGAAAACTGCTACAAATTTGCTAAAATAAGTTATTTTTAAAGTCGCTTTAGCTGTTGAAGAAATTATTAAGAAAGACTTTTTCACAAAACAGGGATGCACATAATGAACCATAATTAACATGAGTTATAGTAAGCATGAATCTTTATAATATAGGACAATGTGGTTAGAGTTTGTTTCCAGAAATGAGGATGTAAAACAGGTATACTGTTAATGCCAGCTTATCAAACCATCACTTAAAGTTGGGGAAATTGTTACCAATTTGCAAAAGAGGTGCTATGTCATCTTTTTCATAACAGTAATGATAATTAGAATAATAAATACAGTGTACTACAGTATGTGTAACCACAAGAAACACAACTTTAGCATGCACGCACGCACACACACACACACACACGCATGCACGCACGCACACACACACACACACTACAGAGAAAGAGAGAGATAGGGGTGTTTTGCATCAATATTCACAAGCACTGGGAATAACAGAGTCTTCATGTATAAGACTTCTCTTCATCATGAAACAAAATCTGCTCTAAGAAACATAGAAAGTTTTTTTTGGCCATGAATCAGAATAATTAGTGTAGGGTCAACTGATCTTTTTGTGTGATTTTTTGTTTGTTTGTTTTGTTCTTTATTTATGCAAGGCTTGTGTGGACAAAACATTAAACATTCACAAGAACGCTTGCTATTCCAATTTACAATCAGACTCTAGGGGCCTGTTAGCAGCAAAACAGCTTGCTGAACTGTAAAGGGATTTAGCCAGTGAAGTTACTTTATCACTGTCTCTGAAAGATGAGGCTGGCAGTTTTAGATGGAAACATTGCCTTCCAACCATAAACAATTATTAGGCATGCATGAGTTTAGTGTTTTGAACAAGTGAAGTGATTCATGGAAATTAAGCTGTGACTCATTTAACAGTGTATTAGATTTTATTATATTTGTATTTTTTATTTATTTAATAAATATTTTACAATTTTATTTAAATAAAGATACAACTAATTTTCTTTTAATTTTCACGGGTCTACGCTGATAAATCACAGTCGCACACAGCTTGTGTAAGCCACATGTGATTTGCATTTGTTGAGACTCCCATAATTGCATAATTGTCCAAGTTCACATAGCAGAATAACTAGGCGAAAAATGGCAGATGTTGAAGTACTTTTAAGGGGTTAACACTGTTGTCTTGCACCTACAGGCTCCAGGTTCTGGTCCGTGGTTTCCGACCTGGGATCTGAGTGCATGGAGTTTGCATGTTCTTCCCATGTTTGGTGGGTTTCCTCTGGATGCAGCAGTTTTCTCCCACAGTCTTAAGACAAGCATATTAGGCTAATTGGCATGATCAGGTTGCCTCTAGGGCAGTGGTTCTCAAACATTTTCTGTCATTCCCCACTTAAGGGGGTGGACGAATTTTCAAGCCCCACTTGTCAACAAAATGATAAGAAAATGGCCAAGTGTACTATTTATTGAAAAATTTATTTCTAAACCAGTAAGATAAAAGAACACCAAGTTCAAAACAGATAAAATACATATGCAATTGTTATAACAGGCTTACTTTGTCACTTATCTAGAGCTTTCTTTCAAAAAGTTAAGTGGCTTATTAACGTGACTGGGGTGTGTTGTCGATAAGTGTTTTCCTACTTTTTCTCATGCTGTCTGCTGCCAGCGGTTTAAGAGACAAAACACACACGGGTCTCTCCTCTGCCCCACCATCCCCACCATGAATCCAAGCGCAACATAGGCTTCATCATGTTTTCCTTTCGGCTGGATTTTTGGTTGATTAGGCTGATGATGCTGAATCACCTGCTTATTTGTGGTCCATGTAACAAATGTATCCATTGACGTTATTATGCTCACTACATACAGTACGCTACTGTGTTATGGTCTAAAATGCCCCCGACCTAGGCCACGGATTGCCCACCTAAATTCATAGGTTTATGGTTTACAAATTACAAATTATAACAAATGAATTTAATTATAAAGTAAGCAATATTAAAAAAAAAAGGTTGTATAGGGGGCAAAATATATAAATTATATATTTTTTTCATATACCACATGTATATTTTTATATTGCTTATTTTATAATAAAAATCTTTTCCTGTAATTTTTCACCACAAACAATATTTATTTAGTGTAATTTGTAATAAATAATTTGTTATTTGTACATTGACAAACCCCTGCAAAATAAATGGGCCATAAAATAATAATTTTTGGGGACACATTTGGTCTCGACGAGTGTCACGTGCCTAGGGTTAATTATAATAGTAAAAATATATTCGATAATAATAAACCTTTGAATGCATGTCCTAATATAATATTTGATAGAGATTATGTAGGGGGGCAATCCGTGGCAGGGGGGCATTTTAGCGCATAACACCTGTTTGTGTCCGCGGTAAAGTTAGTTTTATATTCGCATCTCCGAATTCAATAGCTGCGTAAATAAACCCGCAAATAAGATACCCAGATATATTTCCTCTCTACATTGTGTTTAAGCTACATCCACCTTAAATTATACATGTTTAAAAGCATAAACACCATTATTCTCTACGGCACAACAAATGATTTAGGGATCATCGCAAAATGCCGCACACCAACAAAAAGTGTAGAACGATATTGGTCTTCCCTTCTGTTCAGCGCCTTAAGGATCAAAAAGCTACTTTGTTGCCACACTGGAAACTAGAAATGCCAGACTAGTACTGCCTGATAAAATAGTAATGTTTCACAAAAATACAGAAACATCAGAATACACATGAAATGAAATGACATATATAATATCGAATGTTTCCTTATATATTGTTCCTCTGCAATTAACATGCCGACGTTAAACCGTTATTGTTGCACTATTCCACTGTTCCACTTTTTCTCTGATGTTATTTTAATTTACTTGTATTGATGATCCATTTCTTTGTGTGTCATTATTTAGTTTCGAGTGTCCGATAAAGAAAATAAAGATTAATAAATCAATAAAGAAAAGCATGAATTAGAATAGGTACTTTGCTATTATTTTCCACTAATTCCCTCATTCCCTTCATTGCGCCCCACCTGTCATATCTGTATTCCCCACTAGTGGGGCGCGCCCCACACTTTGAGAACCACTGCTCTAGGGTGTGAATGCACGTATGAACGGAGGTCCTACCACAGTCATAAAAATGGGAATAAATTCGACGGTCACCATTGGTCTCCACAGTCCCTAGTTAAACTAAATAGTTCCAAGATGGATGGATGGATGGATTACTGCTAATTGGTAAAGTTTCTCAACTACTCAGAAGGCCAAACCTTGAAAACCTTTTTAAAACTAACCAGATGTTTTAGCAAAATGATTTATAATCCATCTTTTTTTTTCATTTGACTAAGTAATAACTCCTACATAAAGCCGGTGACACATACTGTAGGGATCACTTTTACTATTTTCTATAGGCAGTGTTATCCGCCATCATCACCATGCTTTTCTTTTATCAGCAACTCCTCTTAAAGTATTTGTGAGAATTTTAAGAAATGTTCACAGAATCTTTATTAGGAAGCATAGATGTGCACTAACTTCATTTTCTAATAAATATAATTTTTCAGAAAAAAAATCCATGAGAAGCCAACACATGGCTTCCTTGAAAGACTCACAAGGATTTTTCTTTCAATGAATGACTAACCTTGTGTGTCTCCATTGGCTGACTTATTTTATTTATGTATAGGAGGACAAAGCAAAATTTCTAATTTCTAGTTCCCCTTTTGTCTACTCAACCTTGTTTTTTTTTTTTTTTTCGTTTATTTATCCATGAACCCAGTGCAGTCTCTGTCTCTTCACCGCCTTTATTATATTATGTATCTCAATAGGTATGAGAAAAGGTTTGAATTATGCTCATGTTTCACCTTTTTTTTAGATATACAACACTTAATAGGAAAAGACAATAAGGGAAAAAGCAGCGCCTCTACAGTACACCTAAATTTTGAAACTCATTAAAAATTAATAACAATTTAAAAAGGTTCTTAAAAGAACTTAATAGTGGTCGTCATATAAGTGGAGTGTAGCATTAACTGGGTGCAGCAACATTATGCCAAAGATCCTGATATATTAAAGAGCACACATAAGGCATTTTAATAATAGAAAAATATGTTTTCTTTTTTTGTAATTTTTTTTCATCTAAAAATCAGTATTTTCATCCAAAGTAAAAGCTTTCTGAGGTTGCTTGCTGGTAGAGCTGGAATTTGAACTACAACCTAGAGTAGATTGAGGAAATGTAGCTAACGGCCCAGCTACATTAAGTTTTTGATAGGCAACTAATATGACTGAATTGCATAATTGGTAAATTTTTACTATTTGCCCAGTCACATAATGACTAGTTTTTGATTAAAAATACGAAATTTTCACTGTCATGTTTTGTTTTATAATGGAGCTTCGTGTTGGATAATGCAATAAACTCAAATACAATGTACATTTGACACAGGGAGAATAAGCACATACAGTACATCTTTGTCCAATCATGTTTAATAAAATGTAGATAAAATAATTTAAAAAATGCCAGGTTAAGCTGCCTTCAGCTAAATAATGTACAATACATAGATACTTGTGACTGGTTAAAGCCCAACAAAGCATCTGATACAGAAGCAAAGCTAGTTCCTGTTTGTAAGACCAATTACTAAACCTTTTTTATTTTTTTTTCTCACACACACACACACTTTTCCCCCTCTAATTCTACTGTAGATTTAGTTTTTGAAATACTGCTGAGACACTAAGTCTGCAAGCACTCAATGACAAGCACTTTCATACAGTATGGGAAGTCTTTTGGAAATACATCCAATAGAATTTGAAATGTATCAGAATGAAGCATATATGTGTATTGCGATATTCTGTGTGCCACATAATCAAGTTTCATTTATTCTCTTCTTTCCACGCACCTTATGAACACACACATGGACACACACACACACACACACACACAAAGCACTAACATGAAAGGCTGTTAAATAAGGCCTTTTAAAATGACCCATGAAGACTTCAACCTACTCAGTAGCACCTGCCACAAAGAGGTTATCTTTATAATGACAGAGTTGTCACACACAGTTATTGTTGTCATGAAGACAAAGACAGGATGCAGTCCTGTCTTTTAACACAACTCAATAAAATAAACCAGACACCAGCACCAAACAACACCCACTCACCTCAATTCCGGTGTGTAGTTAAATAAAATATAAATGTATGTTTTTATTTTGAAACATAAGTTGTGTGGAATACAAAATTCTCTGCCATGGAGTGATATAGAACCAGATAGGAGCATTTATTAACCATAAACGCTAAGCTTGTTAACTGCTTTTTTAAGAAACTTTTACAGAAACGAGTAGTAAAATGAGTCCGGCAGATATGAAGTGAGTAAAGAGCCACAGAAGTAGAAGTGAGCCAGTAACACTGCTACAGCCCCATGTGTCCAATCATTATTGTGTATAAGGCTACCTCACCCACAACTAGAGCTACGTTTACACTGTCAGGTAAATGTGACCCAATTCCGATTTTTTGCTCATACTGTATGTGACACATATCAGATATGTTCTATGTCCGTGTAAACAGGAAAAAAAACCATGCATTACAATATTTCGGATCGGTTTTAGGACTCCTTCATATGTGGAAATAAATCAGATATGTGCTGATGTGATTGTCGTGTAAATAGACAGATCGGATTTCCTGAGGCATTGCGTTTTGTATGTCATTAAAACTGCGACTTCTTCGCGGTTTAATGACATAATGTTATTTTATGCCCTTTAATGCTTATTTGGGCTAAATAACATTAAGAAATCAGTATTTGGTGAATGAAGCATATGCGCAGGCTGCAATTATGTCGTTTTTTATCCTCCTCTATTTTAAAACCATGGAGACGTTTCGCGAACTTTGCATATATTGCAGATCGTCAAGCATACATGTACTTCACCTTCGTCTATCTTGGCTAGTTTGTAGCGCAAGAACCTCCCTTTAACTATGCGCGATGTTTCAGATGGCATGGCAAGTGTAAACACGTAAATCGGACATGAGTCATACTGTAGTTGAAAGAACGTGTAAACAGACAGTCAAAAAAATCCGATATAGGCAACAAATCAGAATGGGCATCGAGACCTGCAGTGTAAATGTAGCCTAGGTCTTCATTTATTGCATGGCAGCTTCCAATCCAAAAGGATGAAGGCAAGCTCATCCTTTGTGAGCCACCTCAATATTTTGACCTGTTGTTCACAGGGCAGATCTACCCACCAAGAGGAGATTGCTAATATCTAACAGACCCCCCAGGGTTGCCTAGCTATACTCTAATAAGCATGAATAAGAGGCATGCCCTCCCAGAAAGAAAGCACGACCATGATCACTTATTATAGGGATACCCAGTCTGGTAAAATAAGCAAAAAAATAAAAATAAAAAAATAAAATGTATAGGTTTTTAAAAAAAAAAAAAAAAAAAAAACACATCATCTCCATTTTATTCAGCTATTACCAGATTCCAGGTTCAATTTTTGCCTTGGGTTCTGTGTGCATGGAGTTTGCATGTTCTCCCTGTACTTAAGGGGGTTTCCTCTAAGTACTCCAAGTTCCTCCCACAGTCCAAAGACATGCAGATTAGGCTGAATGGAGTTCCTAAATTGGCCGTAGTGTGTAAATGAGTATGTGCGTGTACAGTATGTATGGGTGAGTGCCCTGCAGTGGATAAAAATATATATTGAAACATATTTTTAAGTATGCATGAAGCTGAAAAGTTATGAAGCCAATATGAAGTGATAAGGGTCGTTTTAGTAGTTTTAAAAATACTTTTACCCTTGTCACTGTATATATATCTTATGTTACATCTACTAAAAGTCATATCTTATAATTCATGACTACTTACAAGGAAACAAAACCCAATCAACATGTAATTGCTACTCTGGAACTTGTGGTTGTCTTTTCCACCATGAGATCCTCCTGCACACAGTATCAAGAGTAAAACTTAAAAGCATCTCTTACCTTTCAAATGCTTGAAAATATACTGTATCTATTATATAGAATGTTTAGAAATAGCCAATTACTTGCACATAAGCTTTTCTCAAACTTGCTAGCTAAGTATAATTTCTTTACATTGTTCTTGCCACATTTTTTATTACGTTTAAGATAGCTACATGCAATTAAGAACTGGACATAAACCTAATTAGTTGTATTTGGAATCAGACTCCAGCTGCCAAAATATCAGCATCTAATTTGTTTCCATGTGCCAATCTTCTTTTATAGGGGACCTTTTAATTAATCAGTCCACAACAGGCATGGCTAACTCTCTGTTAAACTTAAAAATTAAGCTTTTGTTAGATTCCTCTCAGCCATGTTCTGGAAGTGGATAGTTCACATGTAATTTATAAAGGTCTGAAAACTTCCACACCATCAGGCACAGGCAGGTTTTGATTGTCAGTGTGGGGTATTACAGAATAAAGCAGATAAACCCAAAAGGGCAAAAAAAATCAATGTGGATATACAGGTTAATTTGCAGGCAAAGCAGACAAGGGTAAGGGTAAACAAAAAGCTTAGTAATGTCAGTAATGGAACGCTCATCTGCGCTGAAAAGCTCACAAGGTTATTTATTGAGAGCATGCCGAGTGTGCTAATTGGGAACATATGGTGATTAGAAGTTTAGAGAATCAGAACAAGGAAGTGGGGGTTCATAGTTTATTGTTTGACTGAGGATTCTGGAAAATCATTTTTTTGTGGTACATGAAGCAGATTTAAGCGCTTGACACGTAGCCAGGTATTTTAAAAAAATTTAAAGAGATTTTTCTTTTTTGTTTTTAAAAATAATTCTGTCCACACGACCTATGTTTTAAAGATATCTTTTTCCACATGAAAATGCAAAACACCCTTTTAAGTGCTGTTAGGAGCCTCCCTAATCAACAGGGCACCAATCAGAGGCCTAGACAAAACGCCAATACCTGTTTCGCGTTGTATAAATCTGACGGATCTCATTTAAAACAGCAGTCACTGTCTGCAGGGTCTGTGTCGTCAGAGTTTTGTACAGTATGTAGCAGCAGTGAGCTTAGTAGTACATTCAGGCACCTCTGTTCATTAACATAATGTGCAAGTAGCTGCGCAAGTACATACGCGCATGTAAAAAGTCCAGTACACAATGATGTCACAGTCACTAATTTACTGTACGTATGTCCACTATTGCACAAAATATCTTTATAAACAAATCTGACATCAAATCAAGGAGACTGGCACACAGACAATTACATCATTAGCACAAGGTGACGTTATAACAAGCCAAAATATTAGTTTCCCCGGTCCACACAACACTACTAAAAAATCTTCACTTTAGACAGAGTTTTCCAAAAGCTCTGTTTTCAACAACCAAAACTGTGATGGCGTGAGACCTCTGAGAAAAATCTGCGAAAACCACAGAGAATAATCTCTTTTCTCTGTTTTTAAAACTACCCGGCTACGTATGGACACGGCCTTTGTGAGCATGATATATTTTTTTTATATTTATCCTTATAATAAAGACATGCTGTGAAATCCCTAGTGTAAGTTCCTGTCATTGATGGTTGCAGAATTTTTAGTGAAAAGATTAAAGCTAAAAATAACCTAATCAGCTTAATGTAATCATTGACATTTCAGATTGAACCCCACTTATGTAAGCCTGTCTTTCTGTATGTTAGCTCTCTGCCTTATTATCTCTAACTTATTAATACAAAAAAATACAAATTTGCAAGGTTAAGTATCTTATTCCTAGTTTGCACTAAGTTGTACTTCTTCTTTACATTACTGATTTAATTAGCATCACAGTTTCGGGACATATGAGACAAACTGGTTTAAACTTCCCTGCAGGAAGAAGAAACATGCAATGATCTATCCATACATCTTTGAAGATTCAGATTTTAAACGTTACATATTGTTTTTTTTTTTGTTTGTTTGTTTTTTGGAGTAAGCAATGCTGTGTAACGCACGTGTGTTTGGTGAGGACTTCTGTGCTTTGTAGAGGCATTATGGTAGTTTATGTATCTTCTGCATACACGTGTATATGCACCTTAAGGAAAAAATCACTATTCATCCAAAAAACAATGACTGCCGTGAGGTAACATTTTAATTTAATTTATGGCGCAGATTTAACATCAGGCAAATACAGAAGGACTGGGAAAGATTTTATTAAATAATGTTGAGCCAGTTTTGTGTGATGCTGTGACAAAATCAGCTGCACAGAAATACAGACATACAGACAGATAATATCCATGGACATGCAATGTCAGTTTGAAAATTATAATTTGTAAAATGCTTTATTTTTAATCTTTTATATTTATGATATGTTACACCATTTTTATATTGTAAAATGTTGATGAGACAAGCTAATTATATCTTTAACTTTTATTATATACTTATACATATACTTTAATAAATATAAATATTTATTTATATATGTGTGTGTATACACCACTCAGCCACAACATTAACAACACTGATCACCTATATGTATGTATGTATGTATGACTAAAGGCTTGCCCATCCATTCGTATCCCCCAGAAAAAAATGGTAAGGGGGGGGCACTGTGAACAAAGACTTATACTCTGTTTTTTTCTTATGTTTTAATTTTCTACTAAAAGTCACAATCTGCTCTTATGCCATGCTTGCAACACCTTAAATCATTGCAGGCGTTTCTAAAAGAAAACCAATTGAACTGAGACTGGGAGAAGTCTCCCAGAAGAATTACTGTAAGCATACTGCAAATGCTCTTAATACATTCTGAGGCATTTGGGTTCACTGTATTGGTTAAAAGCCAACAATCTTAAAGTCACAGTAAAAGTGCAGACCTCAGTCCTGTAGCAAGACTTGAAAACTGCTGTTACTGTAGTCAGTACTTTACTATTCAATCTGGCTGGATTTGAGCAATTATGCAAAACAAAAGGTCAAATATATCAGGATTCAGATATACAGAACTAATACAAACATGCAGAAGAGCTTTAACTGCAGCGGTATTGAATAATTATTTAACAAATTTCTACTATTTGTTTATTCACAATAAAAATATATGTTTTGTGTCTTCAAATATTAGACAGAGTGTGTAAATCACAATTTATTAATTTTAATTACTTTATTTTAATTTATTTATTATCTCAAAATGTTCATGAAATATATATGCAAGGCAATTTATTGATTTATAGAATTTATAGCAGTTGTTGAATGGTAGTATCCAGTATCCTGATACGTGGGTATATTCACCTAGTGGAAGCGGCTCTGCAGGTGTGTGTTCAGAGAACGGAGAAGAAAGAGAGATGTTAGATTCACAAAGAAATAAATCTCTTTTATTAATCTGTCGTAAAGCTTACACGACTCCTCAGCACAAACACCTTATCTGAAATGCAGTTGCTTTTTGCCCTAACACTTTAAATAAAGCAATTCAGCAGTTTATGGATTAAAAGCACCTCTCTGACTGATCGCTAGTTTTAGCAGTTTCAGCACAATGGTTAGTGCTACACTGAGCAGTGATATAATGCTAACAAAGCAAAATACTCACAAATCAGTATTCCTAAGCAAACTCTAAGTTTACTAATGGTAATGCAAACACATTCAAGACTTTTCTTTTCAGTGTTATGCACTATCACATTCATAATAAATAAAATCCATGATACCGACATAATCCAACACCCACCCTCCCTAAGGAACCTGGAAGCATAATTGTTGTCTAATGTGTTTTTAGTGTTTTCCAAAAATATGTAAAGCATATACAGTACTGTACATCTTTTTAGTTCACCTTCTAAACTGGATAGTCTTAGGTAACATTTTACAAAACCTACTAGACATAATACTGATGTCATTAATCTATTTTACAACCAGTAATGTGTGCAAGTTATATGCATTTTGTATTTTGTACAATATCTATATAACACAACTTTTTAAAAATGGTATATTTTAGTGATGTAAAATGCATTGAGATAAATCAGGTTGAATTTGTTTGCATATTTACAGTAAAATGAAATATCAAACTGCTAATAAGCAATCAATTAAAAACCATCAATCAATGAATAAATAAATAAATGGCTGCATTTCATGAAAGAAAAGAAACAAAGAAAAACATCCTAACTACCCAATCACATTCAAACTCGTCATCAGTAATGTGATCTGATTAAAAACATATAAAGTTTAGCTGGTTTTGTAGGATTTTCCTTTTATTTTCTTGGTTGCATCTAACTATTGAACAACTTAAAAATATCTTCTGGTCACTGTCTGCATGTGACATACAGTACTGTATGTCTTTCATAATATTTAAGTCTGGACTATACATTAGGGTGGCTACGAAGATGACGTCCAAGCCCACTTAAATTACCCCAAAATCATCTAGAATGCAAAATGCTAAAGCTAATGTGAAAAGCACTATGAGATTGAGGCTGAGAAACATCAAACAAGTCGGCCTCAGGACTAATCATAGAATCTACAGTATGATGAATTATACCATAATTATAATTTTCACTAAATTTGTAAATGAATACACTTACCAGGTAAATATTTAAAATTAAGTAAATCAGGTTTTACTGATCCATGTAATAATAATAAATTCAATGCAGTGGTAATGTTTTTGGAGGGTATGGAGGAAAAATTTTGAACCGGGTGCAAATGGCAGTCATTAAAAAGCAATCATGATTCTATTTAGTTCATTAAACATGCTAATGTAAAAAGGTAGCTTTATAGTACCAAATTTGCATTTATAAAGAAAACTAGTAAGGATTATGCTACTGTAAGTGCTAACTGGTAAAGAGAATGCATGCTTACAAGTGAAAAAGACAGCAAGTATAAACAAAAAAAAAAAAGAAAGCACTTTGCCCTTCTAGGCCACTGAAGAAGCATGGTAGTGTCAGAATTGTGGAATAGGGCTGATTGTTTTCAGGTGTACCTACAGTACAGGCTTGTACGCTAGACACAAGGCATAATTGGCACATCATTTCACCCCTCCCATCACTCTGGAAAAGGGTATATCTAGACTCATCAGACCACATGACCTTTATTCAATGCTCCATAGTGCATTCTTTATACTCCAGAGCAAATTGAAGCCTCCGTTTTAGCCTCACTGATACTGTAAGTAGTGTTCTTGAGGACACACATCGGTTTAGTTCCAGTTCCTTGACTTCTCTTTGTGTTGTGTGTGGAAATGCTTTTACTTTCACTATTAAACATAGCTGTGAGTTTTACTGTTGTTTTTTTGTTTACTTTTTATTTAATTTAATTTCACTATGCATTTAAGTAATCTTCTGACTCTTTTGACCTTTTGATCTGAAATGGTTGTTTAAGTAATGAAAAACTGCTAACTGCATCAGTTTGGGTTAAATAACTTGTTACCAGCTGAACCACACTAATCACTGCAGTAATAATTATTCAATAGAAGGCTCTTGACTATTTGCTTAGTTAAATCCAGGTGGTAAACTTTTTGGGCGGGCAGTGTATTAATAATAATAACAAGAAGAAGAAGAGGATGAAGAGTGTTTTAATGATAGGAAGAAAAAATTGTAATATAAAATAGTAATATACATTCAGTAAACACTGTATTAGGAACATCTGTACACCTACTTTCTCATGTAATTATCTAATAAGCCAGTTGAGTGGCAGCAGTCTAATGTATAGAATCATACAAATACCAATCATTGCCAAAATGCCACAGCTGACTTTAGTATTGCTGTTAACAATGTTCCTCCCTTGATGGACACAATTTATTATCTTCTAAGGCTATGACAATGCACCATGGTACAAAGCAAAACACTTCCCAAACTGGTTTCATGAACATGACTATGACTTCAGTGTTCTTCAGTGGCTTTCCCAGTTACTTAGAATGGTCACAGCATGGATTGAGGAATTGCATAATGTAGTCTTGTTTTTATTTTTACTTTGTTTTGTTTTGCCATTGATTTTACATCTATCTATAGGTGGCATCAGGGTTTTACACAACAGTATTACACTTTAGTAAAATAGTTAAAGTGTGAACAAATATCACTACTTATGAGCCCATTCATATTGCGATTATCAAATGAGTTGACAGCTTTGAAGTATGATTACAATTCCAATCTTTTGGCAAAATTAATACAAAAGAAAAAAAAACTTCAGAGCAGGTCTCTGTTAGACAGCTAAAGAAGAAGGGAATAATCTGCTCTGTCAGCCTTTTTCTATATAATGGAAAATCAGGTAATACACCATACTTCTCATAAAATATTATAAAAATCGTTTTCATTGGTAAACTGCAAAACAGTATACACACATCATGTTCTCTAAGATTAAATTGAAATGTGTGATGTACTCTTGCATCAGACAGTAAAACCATATCCCATCTCACCATATTAATAATATTTCTCACCATATTACATAACATTTATCTCCACCAGGAGTAAATAGAAAACTAAATAGTAAATATCTTCAGTATCCACAAACCTGCAGTACAGTTTTAAAATAGGAATTCTGTGAAATGCCTGGTTCTGACTAGTTAAACTTGTTCCTCACCAAAGCAGCTGGTAGTCAATAAATAAGGTGATAAATATACAGTACAAGACATTAGAGTGTGAGGAGTACTGTACAGTATGTTAAGAAAGCTATATATATATAACTCTTCTGCAGAAAAAAAATATTTACACTTAGACTAATGCAATAGTGCAATGGGATGTATTCCTCCCACATCTCTCTCTCTCTTAAATCACATGTTGCAAGACACACACATATGAACAAAACACACAACTTTCGTGGTTCATTCAGATCCAACTATGCTTACTTAAATCATGCTGTCATATTTCTTATTGTGAAAAAAGGCCTTGTTGCTAGTCAACTCTTTATACAATTCATTCTTGCTGTCGTGAACATGAACAATTAATGTGGGTCAGAGAGCTTTTGAAGACCATCCAGCTGTCCATTTTGGTGAAGATCAGATCATTACAGACTTGTATGTTGATTACAAAGCAGCTCTGGCAGACAACTTTTCTCCTCAGTCTCTCTGTGGAACAGAAGCACTTTCCCCACAACTAAGATAATGATGGGGGCAACTGAAGTCCTTCACTATGTTCCTGGTTTCATCACTGCTTGCTGTAGATTGTGTGCAGGTAAGGGAGCTCTGTGTGGATGATGAGCTTAGCTGATCCACCACCCTCTCTAAAGCTTGTCTGTCCTGTTTGGAGCAGTTTCCAATCCAGGTTGTGATGTCTCCTCACAGGATGCTTTCTGTGCTGAGGAGTAAATGTTCCTAAGCACGTTGAATGGCAGTTTAAAGACTCAGGCACCTTAGGTAATAAAGATGCTGCTGGGCCTTTTTCACCATGGTGTTGATGTAATAGGACCATGACCGGTCCTATGTGATGTATACACTGAGGTATCAAAAGCTGTCCACTCCTCCTGGTAGGTCTTCTCATTGTTGTCATAGATCAGGCCCACCACAACAGTGGCATCAGCAAATGATGACGGTTGTGGCATTGGTATTGGCCACACAGTCATACATGTACAGTGAAGACAGCAAAGGGCTCAGGACACAACCCTGGGGGGCTGCAGAGCAGAGGGTGATTGAGGCTGAAACATGTTTGCTCATCCGTACTGCCTGTTGTCTGCCAGTCAGGAAGCTGGAGATCCACTGACAAAGGTGGGCTGTGTCCCAGGTCCTCCAGCTTGGTGGACGAATGTATGGTATTAAAAGCTATAGACTATAAACTAGTCAAAAAGAGTATTTTAAAATAATTTCCCTTCCTAGTGTCTAAGTAAGTTAGTGTTATATGTAAAAGGTGTGAGATGGCATCGTTAGTTGATGGATTTTTGCAATATGCAAATCTATGTGTAATACAGTGGTACCTCAGCATACAAATTCAATCCATTCCAGAGAATAATACAATTTTGTATTGCAAAATGTATTTTCCCAAAGGAAATATTGTAAATGCGGATAGTTCCAGCCACCCAAAAATATTACCAATATGGCCAATTCCCAACACTATATTCATAAAAACAATCAAAACATTTAACAAGACATGTAATTAAAGTAAAATATGA
Source organism: Clarias gariepinus (assembly GCF_024256425.1). Taxonomy (NCBI): domain Eukaryota; kingdom Metazoa; phylum Chordata; class Actinopteri; order Siluriformes; family Clariidae; genus Clarias; species Clarias gariepinus. The sequence goes on from NC_071107.1 coordinate 13,287,520, forward strand.
AATAAATTGACATTAAACCTGACTTAACCTTGAAAAAAAAGGTAAGGGTCTCTGTTTTATTTTTACTGCCATTCTTGCTAACATGGTACTATGTCTTCACTAAATTGAGCACTAAATGCACAAAAAAAAAAAAAAAAAGATTTGATCGGCTACTGGACGCACTGGCAACTTAGCCGGCAGTTTGTTCGCTTCTGTGTCCCGCTTCTATGGCAGTTCTACGTTCTATGCTTCGTAAACTATGAAAAATGCCCTGCAAAATTTTAGGTTGGAAATTTTGTACAGATTTTCTGCACCTAATACTGTAGTAATATAGTGCATACCTTAACCTTAATAACCATGAAAGAAGTAATAAAATTAATAATTCCTAAAAAAGTCCTCAATACAATTATTTATTATACAATAATAAAAGTCCTGGATTAAATTCATATGCAGAAGTATTGCTGTATAGACATTAACATGCTCACATCTAACTTCACTTTACCATTAAAAAGCTGTAGTGATTAAGACTTATCTTGAGGCTTAAGCTATATTTCTCATAGAATATAGTATTATATTGCATCATAATGTATCATATCATATCATATTATATCATATCATATTGTATAATATCTGTTGTGGTGTTCCCTGTATTTGTTTTTGTATGTGACTTTTGTGTACTGTACATTTATCATGTAAATTGTGTGAATGCGGATCAGCAACTAAATGGAATCCCATCCAGGGTGTGTTTTTTCCTCTCAGCCAGTGTTCCTAAGATACAAGGAACAAGGACAAAGTGGTTAGTGAACTGGATAAGAGACAGATGAGATTGCGGCCTTCCACTTAGCATCATTTGGTCAAAACTGAGGATCTCACATGAAATTAATTTTAAATTTCACACAGTTGTTTAAACAACTCTGGTAGTTACTGGATTGTAATTAAATAGCTGGTATGTGATGTGCAATTATTCAGGGAAAATATGATTAGGGGAAAAAATCTGTCAAAGTTATCAAACTTAAACATTCACTTAGTTTACTTTTTCTAATTTTAAGAATTAAATTAAACATTTAAATGGTTTTAGCTCAAAACCCAATGAAGATTAGGAAGTATACAGACTTTTTATGCAAGCCTTATTAGAATGTGAGTAGCAAATTAATTATAGCTTCAAAGTGTTCAATAAAAAAGTAACTGATTACTAGAATCATTATTCAGTCTCCTGCACAGGGAGTCACAGTTTGAATTGATTTAATAGACTTTATTTTAATTTAAAAAAAGAAAGCTTTTTCTTTCTCCAGACTTTCTCTACTACTTTAATGCTATAGTGTTGGATAATGTTTCTCTCTCTCTCTCTCTCTCTCTCTCTCTTTTCCCACATTCCCCTCTCATTTCTCCCCACCCTCTCCTTTAGCCTCCTAATCTCTATGTCTCTTTCACTCAATTGCTTCTCTCAGGTCATCTGTCGACCCTCACTCTCCCCATCTCTCACTCACCCTTTTCGTCCTACAGTACAAGCCAAATCCCAGATAACATGCCCCCCTCTGTTATTCCCCCTGTTATACCCCTATCTTACGCGTGCAGTTTGACTATGCGAGGACCGACGCGTGGAAAGATGGAAACCCAATCACAACGCCAAAACTCGCGGTGATTCATGATAAACTGTATTTACGGCCACCGCGCGAAACCGCGTAGGTGAGATAGGAGTAGTTAACAGATTATGGGTCAAACTTCGCTGAGTGATGATGGTAGAATAATTATAAAGGTCTTGACTAAAACAACATGCATAAGGAATCACAAAGGAGTTTTCATTTTCTGCAATCGAAAAGTACTTGAACTAGTTACTTTTATAACTTTTTTTTACTGATTTCTTTTTAAAGACACTAATTTTGTAATGTAATTAGTTACTTCAAAAAGTAACATCCCCCAGCACTGATAGACATTTTGCCAAAAGATAGCTCTAAACTGATTATTTATGTGGTTACTTTATCACTTCTCTCACCACTGTGATTTGAATATCTGTGGATGTTTGGTTTTGCCTCTTCAATCTTTTATAATGTGCATGAATAATTGCAAGTGAAATGATGTTGCAGATCATGTGGTGCCTCATGGCTTCATGGTCCCTAAACACCAGTTAGTGGCACGTTCTTCTGGCATTTTTTTCACCTCCTACATACATGCTTGAGTGGTTAAAACCAGTCCCATGGGATAGATTCTTGCCTTATGCCCAGTGTTTTCAAGAAAGGATCTGGATCCACAATGACCCTGACAAAGCTTAACCAAGCTGTTCATTATGTGAGTGACTTCCAAGGTAGGAAATAAAGCACAAATATCAGAGTGCTGTTATAAAAATAGTCAATGATGGGATGGTATGATATGGCCAAATACAATGCCGAGTTACTGTTACTGCTCCAAAGCTGATTGTTTTCCAAGAACAGCATGCTCTAAATGTTTTATTTCTTTCACACCAAAGTCATTGGTCATTTTTTCATTAACATTTTTTTTTATGTTTCTAGATTGTTGTGGATCATTTGTAAAAAGAGTGGTCTGGAAATTACCTTCATAGAGCATCTCTGGAGAGGTCTGAAAACGGCATCTGACCTGGTTGAGCTTACCTACTGGTTGAGGTACTGTTCTGCAATGAAGAATGGAAAAAAGGCATGTCAACCTTTTAGCATAATTCACAAGCAGACTTAAGGATATAATTCGTCCCAAAGGCTCTTTAATCAAGGAGTGGTGGGGTCTAAATATTTATGTAAATTGGATATTTCAGTATTTTTTTATTTTTTTATTAATTTTTTTGAATTTATAAAACATCATGTTAAGTTAAGTTAAGCTAAGTTAAGCCTTTATTTGTCACATATACATTACAGCACAGTGAAATTCCTTCTTCGCATATCCCAGCGTAACTGGGGTCAGAGAGCAGGGTCAGCCATGATACGGCGCCCCTGGAGCAGTTAGGATTAAGGGCCTTGTTCAAGGGCCCAACAGTGGCAACCTGGTGGAGCTGGGGATCGAACCGCCAATCTTCCGATCAGTAACCCAGTGCCTTAGCCCTTTGTGTCACCACAGTAAAAACTTCTCCTTTAATGGAGGATAATTCAGTTCAAAATGTATTTTATTGCATGCACATATATCACTGATTAACAATTAGATATGAATTACTGGCTTATATTTCTGTTAGTCAGGCAGTTTATAAGCCTGGATAAACTTTATGCACTGAAAAACCTTTTAAGCTAAATGCCATCGAAAACACATGATACAAATTGAATTATGTTTGTGTAGAACTTACAGGATTTAACTCTATATTTTTTCTGTTGGTTCTGCAGCATCCATGGGTGTTTATAATATCTCCAGGAACAAGGTCTTCTTACATTTTCATGAATAATCCTTCTCTCTCTCTCTCTCTCTCTCTCTCTCTCTTCCCCATCTGTAGTGCTAGCTGGCTAAGCTCATTAACACCTAATCTCAACCTCCCCTCCAAACTGTGCATCTTAGAGGACCATAACTGCATGTACTGTATGTTCATATGGACTGTTGGATACTGAATGAATACTCTCATTGGCAGGCTTTCTTTTTGTCTCTCTCTCTACAGTATTTCTCTCTCTCTCTTTTTCTTTCTTTCTCTCTCACACACACAAGTGATATATACAAACATTAAACTTGTTTTACATTTAAATTACAATTTCTGCACATAATACACAATGTTTTTTGGCATATATACAACCGTACACAGTATGATATGCAGTGAAATGCGTATACGACTGTGACCTAAAAATAGAAGGATCTAACTACAATGAATATATTGCACTAGAGAATACAATTAAACTAAAGGTACAATTTGCAATAAAACCAAAAAGCTGAAAGGTAAATTACAAAATAAAATACTGATATAATAAAAAATAAATAAATTATCAAAATAATAAAATATGGTGTGCATTTATTACAGGAGCAGTACGATTGAAACATGGAGTATAAAATGATATGTGTGTCAGCAGCAGTGCGATTGTACATATCCTAAAGTTCAAGTTAATCCTCATTTTATGTGCAAATAAGCAGTGTGCACCTTATTTGAAATGTGCTACATCATAATTCTACTTAAATTTTCTATTTATTCTGGTGCATTCAGACATGAACATTATGCTTATCTGCCATTTTTGTAAAGGAGTTATTCATGCACCAAGTCATTATGTTCGCATTTACAAGATGTCAACACATGCATCTCAAAACTCCAATTCAGACATATTTTTAATATTAATATATTGAACAGTTATGGATTAAAGTATTTAAATTAAATTACAGGAATATTACTTCATATGTCAATGCTGTTAAATTGATAGGTCAGAAGATGGTAATTAATATTTTATAACAGGACCTTTTTACATTTGTCCACAGTAAAATCTCTAGTGTTGATTTTACACTCTCAGAATTTATTTGAGTTCTCTATAAACTTAGAGAGGTGTAAATCAACACTTAATATCCATGGTGTTAGTGTAACACCATGAATATTGCTATGTGCCAACTACAAGATCACTGTAGTAATAATAATCATAATCATAATAATAATCATAATCATAAACTAATATATTTTTGGTAATTATTGTGTTATTCTTAAGTTATGTCAATATGTTCTTACGGCCCTTCATCTACTTTTTTTTTTTTTAAGTGTATTACATAGTGTATATTCTCGCTGAAAAAAAACCTCAGCAAATGGCTCTCAATAGATCCTGTTATGCATGATAATAAAATAAATAAACAAGTACAAATGCAGTATCTGATACGCAATAAGCAAATCAAAAAACTGCAATGCACCAGGAAGTACATTTTCCTTTTCTATGCACTTTATTGCACTTGCTGATGTTTAATGATTCAAAAAAATGGACAATGCTAGGGTTGTTAGTTAGTCAAACCCTTTTACTAATTTTACTAAAAGTGTAGTGATGAAATCTAGGCTGCACAGTGGCTCAGTGGTTTGATTCCCAGCCAGGTTTGATTTCTGCTCCGTGTGCATGGAGTTTGCATGTTCTCCCTGTGCTTGGTCGGTTTCCTTCAGGTACTCCACAGTCCAAAGACATGCAGATTAGACTAACTGGTGTTCCCAAATTGTACAAACATGTAGTGTGTGTGTGTGTGTGTGTGTGTGTGTGTGTGTGTGTGTGTGTGTATACTCTGCGAAGGATTGGCACCCTATCCAGGGTCTACCCTGCCTCATGCCCTAATTTTCCTGGATCAGGCCCCCCACGACACGATTAGGCAGTATACTGTAGATGATAAGACAATTAAATGATGCTCTAAATTTAGCATTTTGCCAAACTGGTGGATGGGAAGTTGTGATAGGGATACCTACTTTATACAATGAAAAATAATGTAAGGTCATCATAACTATTTCTTCTACTGGACAATCATAAATTAAAGTGACAGTCAAAATCTATCATGTCAGAATGTGTGTTGGGGCCAACATGGCAAAGCTAAATTGCTCTACAGCAGCTAATGCATCCTCACTTCATGGATCAACAGTTCCAGACAGCTTCATCTTACACTGAGGTACATGTCAAACTGAAATCAAACATCCCATCCAGTTCCATGATGTATAGTTGAAACTGATACTTAAGATTGCTACAGTGATGAACACAGCTAAAACACCGGCCCTTTCTACAACATACATACAATAACACACAATTGTATACTTAAGGCCAGAGTACAAAGTACTCAGACAATATTGACAATAAAATAAAAAATTTAAAAACCATAAGGAAAGATGTCTTTCAATCATCAATCATTTTTTTATGTTTTTGTTGAGTCTTTAATCACACGTATTTATGGGACACAGTTATTAAATAACTCCATATCATTAAGAATTACACAGACTTTCACAGATTTTTTTTTTGTCTTTAGTCTGATGTCAGTTCTATGTTGAAGTAACATAGTAACATAAGTTTTTTTATTATAATAATAATAATAATAATAATAATAATTTCTAAGCATTAAAAAGGATGCACCAAAAACCTTCTATGGATGCTTGAGCTTTTTCTGCGGGTTTATTAAAATAATCAGATAATAGACTTAAAACTGTGCTCAGGTTTTAATAAGCAGACATGCAGATTATACAATAAAAGAACAAAACGGGGCCCTTAAGGTTTATAAATACAGAAGATGGGGAATCGCTACTTTTCAACCTTCAATACATTGCTCACCGTCTAATACATTATCTGTGAATGGAGGTTTGACAGGAATCTTAAACTGTGTTAAAACTATTGTCTTCCAAAACACATCATAAAAGTAAAAAAAGCTGCCTAAATTGGTTTTTCAGAGCACTCGGTTATTATTTAATTTATTTTCAATTGTTATTGTAATGTTTATTTTGATAATCTTTATTATCTATGTTTAATCATAGTTGTACTGTAAGACAAACAGGAACCTAATAATGACTCTCTTTTTTTAATCTCTCTGACTAATGATCTCTCTCTCACCACTATATATATTCTCACTACTATAAATATTCCTTTACAATGTAGAAAGAAGTAAAAATCAGGAACGATCATAGAGTTAGAAAATGACCAGACACTTTGGAACTTTTGACACTACCGTTCCAAAGTGTCAGACTTCATAACGCATCTAATCTGAGGTGCTGTTAATTGGTAATTTTTCAGGCTGATAATTCTAAATGAACTTCTCGTCTGTGGCAGAAGTAGGTTTTGAAATCCCCAGTATTGTTGTAGAATGTAAAAAATAAATCACTAAACAAAAACAAAGAAATTTGTTATATATATATATATATATATATATATATATATATATATATATATATATACATACATTAGAGTGATTCCATAGAAGATTGTATAGAGAACCCAACTCTTTCATAATAATTTTAACTTTACAACATGACAAAGATCCAATCATTTCATTCCATGGAGGTTATTCACCTTCTTGTCCATTTGCTCATTATTCTGAGGTTAGACTACTTCACCTCTGTGCCATTGTCTCCCTTGAAACTGATAAAAATTCAGCTGCAAGCCTTGTTTTTAAGCTCCCTAGGTTCCTGACATCATTTCATTGCAACCTGCATCAAAGCAGATGAGCCCCCATCTAACTGAAGGCATTTGTTGACCCTTATTGTGCACAGCATACCCTGTGAGCAAGAAGTACTGCTTAACTTTTTTTTTTTTTTTTGCTTTTTGAGATTGAAATTGAAACTGAGACTGAAATCTCATATTATTTAACAAGCATCTAAATGAGCAATCATTAAAACTGTACACTGTTCTGTTGCTATACCAACTGGTTATACTATCTCATCTCCTTTCTTACCCTGAACTATTCATAATAGCCTAATGATATTTTTTTTATTGCCACAAACTGTTCATTCTGAATAAGGATATCTGATAAACCACTTTTTTAGATTTCTAATGAGTTGTTTGACTGAAGAATATTAAACTAGTATTGTTGATGTTTTAGTAAATGCATAAATTTCGTCGTAGAAATGTTAATAATCTGTGGAAAGCTCTTTGTGGTAGAAAATAATGTTTCAGTGTATTGTGGCCAGTTTTTAAAAAACGCTAAAACAATTTATGACCAAATTGTTTGTTAGTGGGTTCCCCAGTGACATAACAAATCGTAAGTTCACCAGAAATGAGCAAAGTACACAAATTTTGTGTTTGAGTAAAAGCAGAGATATCCTAGGTAAAATATTACTCAGTCCTCCATTTACAAGCCTACTTGAGCAAAGGTGCAAAAGAGCTTACCTTAAAATTTATTTAAGAATCAAAAATAGGCCTCCGAGTGGCGCAGTGGTAAAGCGCTCGCCCTATCATCCGGAGATCGCTGGTTCGAACCCCGGGTGATGCTGTTTTCCTCTCACAGCCGGAGGCACAGAGAGAGCTGATTGGCCGAGCTCTCTCAGGGGCGGAGGGATGAGAGGTACTTGTGCTCCCACATTAACCACGGCTCTACAGCCAATCAGGGGCGTCTGTGATCTCGCGCACACGGAAGGAGCGGCTAGCGCTTTCCTCCGAGTGTGTTACTCCGCCCCTAACGGTGCGTGAGCGAGCAGTTCGAAAAGATGCGGTCGGCTCGCGTCACGTGGTTCAGAGGAAACACGGGATAGCTTTCGTCCTCCCGACTGAGTGGTGGTAGTAGCCTTAATGTGGGAGCCTCCTAGTGACGGGGAGGAATTGGCCACGACTAGATTGGGGAGAAAAATCGGGGAAAAAAGAATTGGACAGGACTAAATTTATAAAAAAAAATCAAAAAACAAAGAATCAAAAATACTGTGCTTGTATTAGCTACGTAGCTTTAAACTCATAGTAAAAATGTATCCCTCTCTCTACCTCTCTCTCTATAGACAGTGTATCTGAAAAGTATCCGCAGCGCATCACTTTTTCCACATTTTGTTATTTCACAGCCTTATTCTAAAATAGTTTAAGGCTAGAATAGAAATTTATATTTTTTCTCAGAATTTTGCACACAACACCGCATAATGAAAACATGAAAAAAGTTTACTTAAGAGTTTTGCAAATTTATTAAAAAAAAAATTGAGAAAGCACATGTACAGAAGTATTCACAGTCTTTGCAAAAGCTGGTTCTGCTGGTTTAAAGGTTCCAATGAGTGGAATATAATAAGTGGAAAAAGTTCTAAACCACCAGGACTCTTACTAGAGCTGGCCGGCCATCTAAACTGAGCGATCGGGGGAGAAGAGCCCTAGTTAGGGAGGTGACCAGGAACCCAATGATCACTTTGTCAGAACTCCAGAGGTCCTCTGTGGAGAGAGGAGAACCTTTCAGAAGGACAACTGTCTCTGCAGCAATCCACCAATCAGGCCTATATGGTAGAGTGGCCAGACGGAAGACACACCTTAGTAAAAGGCACATGGCAGCCTGCCTGGAGTTTGGCAGGAGGCACCTGAAGGACTCTCAGACAATGAGAAACAAAATTCTCAGGTCTGATGAGACTCTCTGGCCACTCTACCATGGATGATGAAGCCCACTGTGCTCATCCTTTAAAGCAGCAGAAATTTTAACCTTCCCCAGATTTGTGTCAAATTCCTTTGACTTCATGCTTGGTTTGTGCTCTGACATGAACTGTCAATTATAGGACCTTATTTAGACAGGTGTGTGCCTTTCCAAATCATGTCCAATTAACTAAGTTTACCACAGGTGGACTCCAATTAAGCTGCAGAAACATCTCAAGGATGATCAAGGTATATAAATAAATTTGCACAAATGTCAAGTAATTTTTTTTCATGTTGTTATTATGAGGTGTTGTGTGTAGAATTCTGAGAAAATAAATGATTTTTTATCCATTTTAGAATAAGGCTGTGACATAACAAAATGTGAAAAAAGGGATGCGCTGTGAATACTTTCCGGATGCACTGTATATATCTCTAATTCCTGACTATGGACATACCTTTTATTCCTATTTAAACCTGTCTCCAAGTCTGATTTCAAATACTTGCTCCATGATTACGGAAGGCAAATCATGCAATTATGCACAATGGATATCAGATATTAAATGCTATGCACCACTGTTTATGTAACTTAGCACCATGCAGAATTGTACGAAGTACAAAGATTTGTTTTAGGATGTAGTGAAGTACTGTAAAAGTAAAAAAAAAAATCATAAACGAATGTTTATATACCTCAGAGAAAGCATACACTATTTTTACAGTATTTGCATTTAGGTATTTGGCAGACTAGCTATCTGTCATCCCAGGTATTATATATAATAGGTCATATAATAGCTGAGCAGGCTGATGGAAAAAAAATGGCAGGTGACCAAATTAAGGAGATTAATTTGGTCACTATAGCATTTTCTTCTAAGGGCTTTTATTTTTTAGAGTGTAGTTGAGGGTTCTTAATAAAAGAGGTTGGGAAAGACTATTGACCTTTTGCAAATATGTGACTACAATAACATCAGTCACAACAGTGGAGGGCAGAAGTACTGTACCGTTAACTGAGGCTTTTTTTAGACTACTATTTATTTTCTTTGAGAATTACATTTGTGGTGTATTTCAGAGCTCAAAAACAACAGAAAGCTTACATAATGATTATTTAATTACCTACAGTTCTGTAATATTTGATGCTTTGTCACACAGATAAAAGAGTAACCTAGCAATTAATGGCGTTTGTTCTGTAGATTTTTATATGAATTATGTTGCAGTGGACTTTGCAAGTTATTTAGGAGAAAGAAGTGTGAAGCTAAATGAGTAAGGTACTGTAATAAGGATATTAATTCACAGAAGTTTGATTTGTCGTCATAATTACCTTAGATTGTGTAAAATACAGTATATATAATTCCTCCTGGAGGAAGTGTTTGTTAGTGTTTGCTATAGAATTGATAGAATTAGCTGCTTTTGTTGCAAACAGTGCTATGGAATACTGTATAGTGAGTTTTACATTTCATAAAATGATGTACAGGTAACATCAACTAATACCAGCATTTTAAGTTTTCCAATTAATAACTATCAAACTGAAATTATATACAAAATAGTAAAAATGTAAAGCTAATGCATTTATGTAGGGTGTTGAACCCCTTGTTCCAGACACCAAGTAGTGCTCTTGATTAGAAAAAAAAGATATGCGTTTATATGTGTCCTGCCTTCTGCCAAAACACCATCCCAGTACAGACATAGCTCTTATATTTAAATTTACAGCATTTGTTAGACACTTTTGTCCAGAGTGGCTGTTTTGGCTGTTCATAACCAAAATATAAATGCATAATAAATAAATAAATAAATAATTAAATAAATAAATAAATAAATAAATAAATAAATAAAAATCTGCAAAGATTATCTGGTATTTAGCCTTGTGGGGATATTGGACTGTCCTACACAAGGTCTTTTTTTTTTCTTAAAATAACTGCAAAATTTATTTAAAGAGAACATCTAAAAAGCGTATTTTTCCCCTCAGTGAGGTTAATATAATATTGCTGTATGTAGCATAGCAAAAGGATAATAAGATGTTTGAATGTATCTATTGATATAAACTACATACAGTGACCAAAGTACTTCAGTCTATGTTTAAAGGTTCTAATGTCTCAGATTTTCCAAGGCTGTCACTTTTCAATCTCATTTTTTTTCTTTGATGAACATCTGCACAAAATTAATTGCCAACATAAATACAGTAGGAAATTAAAGTGGTTATTACCTGGAATTTTACTAATTTAGGCAGATCGAGAGCACCACTCAAGGCTGAATGTAGGAAGAGATAGCAATAAATTGACAAACATATATCACTTTTGGTTTTCTTTCAATTTAGAGGGTTCATTCAAGTTCAAACCAGAACTTTTGTTTGTGCATTTTAACACAGTTGTAAATGTTAAAACTACACTTATTTCGCTACTGTATATAATCCCTTGCTGTACTAATGCACATATTTTAGTCCTTTGCAAGTGATTGAATACCATCGAGGCTTTTAAGCTTTACGTCTGTAACCATGGCCTCCCAGGAACCCCTTTAATTGGAACAAAGATGGAAATGTTTGAAGCCAGGTCAGGACTGTACAGCGAATGAGGTATTGCACTTGCTGGATCATCATTCACAGATGTACAGTAAGGCCATCTTTAAAATGTTAAAAATGTTTTACTCCCGATAAGAGTCTCATCCCCATACCATGTTGATGCTTTCTGTAAATATCAATTGATTTTGTGCCTTCACTGACTAGAGGTTCCATCAAAAGTTTGACTTGAATACATGTTGTACATTAATAAAGCACACAATATACTATAAGGTTTCTGTATATATAATTTAATAAGTACTTATTTTTATTTCTTCATTGCTATGCTGTCCAATCTGTATGTTATTTACTTTCTTTTTATATGAAGAGTCAAAGAGTATTTTAATCTGTCTTCTTTGTCTTTCGGCTGTTCCTTTTCAGGGGTCGCCACAGCGAGTCATTTGACTCCATCTAACCCTATCCTCTGCATCCTCTTCTCTCACACCAACTAACTTCATGTCCTCTCTCACTGCATCCATAAATCTCCTCTTTGGTCTTCCTCTAGACCTCCTGCCTGGCAGTTCCAACCTCAGCATCCTTCTACCGATATATTCACAATCTCTCCTCTGAACATGTCCAAACCATCTCAATCTGGCCCCTCTGACTTTATCTCCAAAACATCTAACGTGGGTTGTCCCTCTGATGAACTCATTCTTGATCCTATCCATCCTTGTCACTCCCAAAGAGAACCTCAACATCTTCAGCTCTGCTACCTCTAACTCTGCCTCCTGTCTTTTCTTCAGCGCCACTGCCACTGTCTCTAAGCCATAGAGCATTGCTGGTCTCACCACTGTCCTGTACACCTTTTCTTTCATTCTCGCTGATACTTTTTTATCGCACAACACACCTGACACTTTTCTCCACCCATTCCAACCTGCCTGTATCCGCCTCTTCACCTCCTTTGAACACTCTCCGTTGCTCTGGACCGTTGACCCTAAGTACTTAAAATCCTGAACCTTCTTTACCTTTGCTCCCTGTAGCCTCACCGATCCTCTTGGGTCCCTCTCATTTACACACATGTATTCTGTCTTGCTGCGGCTAACCTTCATTCCTCTGCTTTCCAAAGCATACCTCCACCTCTCCAAATTTTTCTCCACCTGTTCCCTGCTCTTGCTACAAAGCACAATGTCATCTGCAAACATCATAGTCCATGGAGACTCCTGTCTAACCTCATCTGTCATCCTGTCCATCACCAGAGCAAACAAAAAGGGGCTTAGAGACGATCCTTGATGCAGACCCACCTCCACCGTGAACTCTTCTGTCACACCTACAGCACATCTCACCACTGTCTTACAGCTCTCATATATGTCCTGCACCACTCTAACATACTTCTCTGCCACTCCAGACCTTTTCATACAATACCACAGCTCCTCTCTTGGCACCCTGTCATACGCTTTCTTTAAATCTAAAAAGACACAATGCAACTCCCCGTTACCTTCTCTGTACTTCTCCGCCAGCATCCTCAAAGCAAATACTGCATCTGATCTACTTTTTCTAGGCATAAAACCATATTGCTGCTCACAAATGCTCACCTCTGCCCTTAACCTAGCTTCCACTACTCTTTCTCACAGCTGCATTGTCTGGCTCATTAGCTTTATACCTCTATTATTGCCACAGCTTTGCACATCTCCCTTGTTCCTTAAAAATGGCACCAAGACACTTCTCCTCCTTTTCTTCTGGAATCCTCTCACTCTCCAAAATCTTGTTAAACAAACTAGTCAGAAACTCTACTGCCACCTCTCCTAAGCACTTCCATACCTCCACAGGTATGTCATCAGGACCACCAGCCTTTCCACTCTTCATCCTCTTCAACGCCCTTCTCACCTCACTTCTACTAATATTTGCTACTTCCTGTTCCACAACAGTCACCTCTTCTACTTTTTGTTCTCTTTCGTTTTCCTCATTCATCAACTCCTTAAAGTACTCCTTCCATCTTTCCATCACCCTCCTGGCATCTGTCAGTACATTTCCATCTCTATCTTTAATCACTCTAACCTGCTGCACATCCTTTCCATCTCTATCTCTCTGCCTTGCCAACCTGTACAGATCCACCTCTCCCTCCTTACTGTCTAGCCTAGCATACAAGTCCTCGTATGCTTCTTGTTTGGCCTTTGCAACCAGTGGCGGCCGGCCCATAGGGGGCGCTGGGGCACGCCCTCCCTGATAAGAGGGGCTAAAAACGTAAAATATATTTTTTATAAATTAAGTTTTTAAATTCGGTTTACCCACCAGTATGTGCCTACATGCGATATGAATAACATATTGTGGCGTGGGCGGGGTTTTGGGACTAGTAACCATCATGCTTTGCGGGAGGGGTTGTTAGGTGTTCACCCTGTCGAGGAAAGGTGTTTGGGTTAGTGGCTTCGGCCAGGGTGTGTGTGTGAGTTAGAAGTGTGTCTTGTGGATCTGTGTTGAATGTGTGGTTGTGTGACTTATTGTGAGATGTTGAATAAATTACTCCCAGCCATTTGCATTGGGCAGCAAGGAAGCTCACTCGTCTCTCCACCATCCTTCCCGGCGATAAAACGCCACACTGGTGTCAGAAGTGGGATGGAGAGTAACGGGTTAGAGCGCACCCCGGAGCAAGCTACAGCTCCGTGCACCGTCAGCCGGCGAAGCGATCTGCAGCTGCACCTGCCGTCCTACAATGGCGCTGTCACGCCCCACGCGTTCATCGCCCAGGTGGAGCTAGCCGCCGACTTTGCGGGCTGGTCCCCGGCGGAAACAGCCGTCCGGGTGGCCCTCTCGCTGGAGGGCGAGGCGCTCCGGTCGTTGAAAGACCTCCGGGCGGATGAGAGGAAGGACTGGGCAAAGCTGCGGGAGTCGCTCCACTTCCGGTTCGGCGCGGGTGACCGCCAGGAGGCCGCGTGCGAAGAGCTAGCGACCCGCGAGCGGAGCGCCTCCGAGCCACTGGGGGCGTTCGCCATGGATTTAAGATCTCTCGCACGCCAGGGCTACCCGGAATTCGGGCCCGTCCAGCAGGAAGAGCTAGCTCGCCGTGCGTTCCTGCGGGGAATTCAGCCGGCGCGGCTGCGCGAGCACATCCGGTTAGCGGCACCGGCTTCCCTGTCTGAGGCGCTGCGCGAAGCCGAGCGTGCCGAGCCCATCCTGGCAGAACACCGCGGCGAAAGAGCCGAGCGTTTTCCCGTGGCTCGGGGCCGCTCGGTAGGTGAACCTAGCCGGGGACAGGGCTACCCGTCGCGGCTAGGCCTCGACTCAGCATCCGAGATTCCGGGACGACAAGGACCGCCGGACCACCGCGGCAACGTTCCCCGGCCTGAGGACAGCGTACCCCAGCCGCCGTTACAACTAGCTGCGGGGAAGCCGCCTCCCACAGCCGTCTCTGTTTCCCCAACTGCCGGGCCCAACTTCCGGTCAGGACGTGTAGGAAATCGCGCGGGCGTCTACGTGAACTGTGGCCTGGACAACGTTTCGCTACGGGCACTCGTGGACACCGGCTCTACAGTTTCGCTGCTGCGCTGTGGAGTATTAAAACAGGGCGAGCGCGGTTGTATGCTGCCGGCCCCAGCCTTGACTATTCGCACCGTGTCGGGGAGCTATTTGGAGATACGGGCCTGTCGCACTGTGCGAATACAAGTAGGTGCAATCAGTCTTTCTCATCCATTCTTTGTGGCAGACATTGAGGACGATTGTATCTTGGGGTTGGACATTTTAGAAAGGTGGGGTGCGGTACTGAATCTCGCTGATGGAACGTTACGTGGTAACTTCGGGTTAGCCAGGTTGCTAGTTCCCAAAGCGCAGCCGGACGTGTTAGTAGCGCGCACCAGGGGGGCGGAACTTCCGGTAGACGCGCCATGTAAACATCCGGTAGCAGACCGAGCGAGAATAATGGCCGAGCTTATGCAGCGTAGCAGCATGGGGCTGAGTCCGACACAGACCGACACGGTGAAGTCCCTTTTACATGAATTCGCGGACATTTTCGCGGTAGATGAGCGCGAGTGCACACATACTAATTTGGTGCAGCACACGATTGATACGGGTAACGCAGCTCCTGTTCGGTTACATCCGAGACGCCTTCCCTTAGCTAAACGAGCTATCGCCGAGCAGAAGCTGCGTGAGATGGCCGACTCGGGCGTCATAGAGTCAGCGTCCGGACCGTGGTCTTCACCGGTTGTGTTGGTGCGTAAAAAGGACGAATCGTGGCGGTTTTGTGTCGATTACCGGCGGTTGAACGAGGTAACGCGCAAAGATTCTTATCCGTTGCCGCGAATAGATGATGCGCTGGAACACGTTGCGGGCTCGGCGTGGTTTAGCTCGTTAGATCTGCGTAGCGGGTACTGGCAAGTAGAGCTCGCCCCGGAAGCGCGACCTAAAACCGCGTTCTCGATCGGGCAAGGGCTATGGCAATTCCGGCGCATGCCATTCGGCCTATGTAACGCTCCAGCTACGTTCGAACGGTTGATGGAGAAAGTGTTGGCCGACATTCCTCGCAATCGTTGTGTCGTCTACCTGGACGATTTACTGGTGCACGGCAAGGAGTTTGAGGTCGCGCTAGCTAATCTACGGGAGGTATTTTTGGCTATACGGCGGGCGAATTTGCGGCTCAACCCGAAAAAGTGCCAGCTGTTGCGGCAAGAGACCGTGTTTCTTGGACACGTGATTAGCGCTCAAGGGATTGCCACCGATCCAGCCAAAATTGCCGCGGTACAGAATTGGCCTGCACCGTTAAACGTGTCGCAGCTACGCACCTTCCTCGGGTTAGCCTCGTACTATCGTCGGTTCGTGAAGGATTTTGCCACGATCGCTAGTCCGCTGCACGGGCTCACGAAGAAGAATCAGCCGTTTCGCTGGGACGGGGTGCACGCGCGCGCTTTCACTCGGTTACGGGAAGCTCTGGTCACGTCGCCCGTTCTCGGATATCCTGACGCGTCTCGTACGTTTATCCTCGACACGGACGCAAGCGATGTAGGGCTAGGGGCTGTACTGTCTCAGGTTTCTGAGGTTAAAGAGCGTGCTATCGCCTACTTCAGCCGCGCGTTGTCCGGACCGGAGAAAAATTACTGCGTCACGCGGCGCGAGCTGTTAGCGGTCGTCGCGGCCCTTAAACATTTTAGGACGTATTTATATGGGCAATCCTTCTCGCTGCGGACCGATCACGCTTCGTTGGTGTGGCTGCTTAGCTTTAAAGAGCCCGAGGGGCAGTTAGCGCGCTGGCTCGAGCGGTTGCAGGATTATAATTTTACCATTCAGCACCGAGCGGGAAAACTGCACGTTAACGCCGATGCTTTATCCCGCCGGCCGTGTAGCAAAGAGCGTTATCGGCACTGCGAGCGGGTTGAAGAGCGCGTGGGTGGTCGCGACATAGAACACTCTCCGACCCCCGTGAATGAAAACATCCTCCCTGCGCAGTCCTCCGGAGCCCCCGTCGGTAATCAGCCGACCGAGCCGGCGTGCAGCCGAGTGACTGCGTCGCCTAAATCATCACCTATAGTCGTTCCGCCTGTGCCGCAGATGGACTGTGATCAGCTCATTGCCGAGCAGGAGAAGGATCCGGCGCTGCAGCGGGTACTAGGTTGGGTTAACGCGGGCCAGAGACCGGATTATGCCGCGGTTGCTCACCTGGGACAAGAGGAAAAAGCCCTCCATTCTCAGTTTAATCGACTCGCGTTGCGGGGGGGCTTACTCTACCGCCACTGGGAACGGCCGTGCGGCGTTGGCGAATCTTTTCAGCTGCTGGTGCCGCGGACTTTGCGGGCACGTGTGTTAGGGATGGTCCATGGGCACGCGGGCGCGGGACACTTTGGAGTCACTAAAACGCTGCGGCGGTTGCGCGCTTGTTTCTACTGGCCGGGCTGCCACACGGATAGTGAACTCTTTGTTCACAGGTGCGACGTCTGCACGGCTAAGAAGGGCCCTACCCAGCGCTCGCGAGCACCCCTGCAAGACTTTCGGGTGGGGGCACCTATGGAGCGTATGGGCGTGGACATTCTCGGGCCGTTTCCCATTTCCGATCGCGGGAACCAGTATGTGCTAGTGGCCATGGACTACTTCACCAAGTGGCCGGAGGCATTTGCTGTGCCGGACCAGAGCGCTTCCACCACCGCCCGAGTGCTGGTGGATGAGGTGTTTAGCCGATTTGGCGCCCCGGAGCAGTTACACAGCGATCAGGGGCGTAACTTCGAGGCGGAGGTGTTTGCGGCGGTGTGTGAGCGCCTCGGGGTGAAAAAGACCCGCACCACGCCTCTTCATCCACAAAGTGACGGCCTCGTGGAGCGGTTCAATCGGACGCTCACCACCCAACTCGCCATGCTAACCAGCGACCGGCAGAAGGATTGGGACGAACATTTGCCTCTCGTGCTGCATATCGCACAGCAGTGCAGGAGTCCTCTCAGCTGACGCCAGCTGCGCTGATGTTCGGGCGCGAGTTGCGCACGCCTGTGGACCTTGTGTTCGGACCACCTCCTCAGTCTGATTTACCCATGAAGCCTGGGCTGGATTATTTTTGTTCATTAAAAGACAAACTGTTCCGTGTCCATGAGTTGGCGCGTAGACACTTGGCGGACGCCAGTGTTAAACAGCGCCGGGTGTATGACACTCACAGCCGAGGGCGAGACTTTGCCACTGGGGAGCAGGTTTGGGTGTATTCCCCCGGAAGGAAAAGGGGGCTCTCGCCTAAGCTCATGTCTCACTGGGTGGGCCCCTGTACGGTAATCGCCCAGCTCTCTGAGGTAGTCTACCGGGTGAGGTTGACGGGGCGGTCGCGAGTGGTCGTGCTCCACCGGGATCGCCTCGCACCCTACCAGCCCAACGCCAGCGGGACCTCGAACTCTGTGGAGGCCGGTCCGCCTCAGGGAGAGGGTAGCGGCCCTCCTTCCCCCGCAAAAAGACCCCGGCGTTCACAACGCCAGCGCCGACCACCGTCACGCTTTCAGGACTGAGTTCGCCATCGTGACCGGGGACGGTCACAGCTCGGGTGGGGGCAGTGTGGCGTGGGCGGGGTTTTGGGACTAGTAACCATCATGCTTTGCGGGAGGGGTTGTTAGGTGTTCACCCTGTCGAGGAAAGGTGTTTGGGTTAGTGGCTTCGGCCAGGGTGTGTGTGTGAGTTAGAAGTGTGTCTTGTGGATCTGTGTTGAATGTGTGGTTGTGTGACTTATTGTGAGATGTTGAATAAATTACTCCCAGCCATTTGCATTGGGCAGCAAGGAAGCTCACTCGTCTCTCCACCATCCTTCCCGGCGATAAAACGCCACAATATACAACATTTCCCACCTAGTGACATTCATTCACCAGTGAATTTCCACAGACAGACTTGTATCGTTCCTGTCATGGGGCGCTGAGAAAAAGCACCCCTGAGTGCAGCCAAATAGCCCGTCATGTAGCTGTTGCTAGGGTAAAGTAATAAATATGCGGCCAATCAGGTTCTCAGAATTTTATGGTCTTGGGGCGCTGGAAATTCTGCCCCAAGCCGCAGAAAATACCTTTTAACTAACTCGCGAGATTTAAGTTTTTTTTTTTTCTTTTGAGGCGCGGCCAATCAGAGTAATGATGGCGAACTTAACGAGCGAAGAGCAGTTTCCACCAAATTCGGTGAGATCCTTATTAATATACCCGTTTTAGACTGCTGTGTTAAATTGCATTTTTAAAACTGTTTCTTTTTGTGTGAACCACTTTGAGATGCAACTTTGCTTGAAAGGTGATCCAGCTGATCATACCCTTTGATGTTGATTATTGTATTTGATACTCTCTTAAGCATGCATGGCGTATTATACAATGGAAATTTGTTCATTTACTTTATCTGTGAAACTGGTGATTTTGAGGAGGAGATTAAATCATTATTGTTAATTGTAATCATCGTCTGATTTTAATTCTTATATTGGACTAAGCAAAGAAATATTTTGTCACATCAGCCCCACCAGGAAAAATTTTCACCAGCCGCCACTGTTTGCAACCTCTACCTTCACTTTACGCTGCATCTCCCTGTACTCCTGTCTACTCCCTTTAGTCTTCTCAGTGTCCCACTTCTTTTTAGCTAGCCTCCTTCCCTGTATACACTCCTGGACTTCCTCATTCGACCACCAAGTCTCCTTGTCCACTTTCCCCTTACCTGATGATACACCAAGTACCCTCCTACCTGTCTCCCTGATCACATTGGCTGTAGTTGTAATTGACTTAAGAAACCTCCTGACCACCCATAGCCTGTCTCAACTCCTCCCTAAAGACTACACAACATTCTTCCTTTCTTAGCTTCCACCACTTTGTCCTCCGCTCTGCCTTTGTCCTCTTCACCTTCCTCACCACCAGGGTTATTTTACACACCACCATTCTGTGTTGTCTGTCCACACTCTCCCCTCCCAACACTTTGCAGTAACTGATCTCTTTCAGATTACAACGTCGACACAAGATGTAGTCGACCTGAGTGCTTCTGCCTCCACTCTTATATGTCACCCTATGTTCCTGCCTCTTCTAAAAGAAAGTATTTACTACTGCAATTTCCATCCTTTTTGCAATGTCCACCACCATCTCTCCTTTTACATTCCTGTCCTGAAGACCAAACCTGCCCATCACAATTTCATCACCTCTGTTCCCTTCCCCAACATGTCCATTGAAGTCTGCACCAATCACCACTCCCTCACCTCTGGGGATGCTCTGCATCACTTCATCTAACTCACTCCAGAATTTCTCCTTCTCTTCTAACTCACATCCTACCTGTGGGGCATAACCATCAACAACATTGAACATTATCCCTTCAATTTCCAGCTTCAGACTCATCACCCTATCTGATAGTCTCTTTACCTCTTGAACATTCCTTACAAACTCCTCTTTCAGAATAACTCCTACTCCATTTCTTTTCCTATCCACACCATTGTAAAACAATTTGAACCCTGATCCTAAGCTTCTGGCCTTGCTACCTTTCCACCTGGTCTCCTGGAAACACAGTATATCCACCTTCCTTCTCTGCATTATATCAACCAACTCTCTTCCCTTCCCTGTCATGGTCCCAACATTCAAAGTCCCTACTATCACTCCTAAACTCTTGCCTTTCCTCTTCTCTTTCTGCTTTCGAACATGTCTTCCTCCTCTCCTTCTTCGACCAACAGTAGCCCAATTTCCACCGGTTCCCTGTAGGTCAACAGCACCAGTGGCAGTCGTTGTTAACCCGGGCCACGACCGATCCGGTATGGGATTTATATTCGTGATTCGCATCATTGATTTGGCAAATGTTTTATGTCGGATGCCCTTCCTGACACAACCCTCTGCATTTATCCAGACTTGGGACTGGCACAAGAAGACACTGGATTGCCTCCGGGGGTTGCATTAAAAAGTATTTTAATCTGTAATTTTAAAAATATGATGAATTTTCAGTATCATTCAATTTTAAATTAAGCTTGGCCAATAAACCCTATCCTAATTATGTATAAGGCTAGAAGCCAAAACAACTTTTTATGCCATAAGAATTGTCCGGATTTATTATAATTAGGCCTATGTTAGAGGAGATTATTTAAATAATTTATATTAAAACATAATATGGTTATATTAATATTAAAACCTTGTTCTAATAATTAGATTTGTCATTTAACCTTTCGTCTTTGGTACATACAGGATTGTAATCCACAGGCCCAAACCAAACACGTATTATACATGGCTATTGTCCACTTCACTCTACCATTTGGAGATGAATCAAGGATGTCAGAGGTATCAGCATGACTCTTCAGAACCTCAAGAGACTGGTCATGATTTAGGAAACTGTAACGGAACCAAAAGACAGTTTTATTTCTAAAATCTTTGATCCAAGTCCAGTAACCTCATAAACAAATTAAATCTCTTGATTAGGATTGCAGCCTAGTACTGTATCTTGTGTTTATGTTCAATTAGTTTATCACCTACTTATCATCCGGTAAATTGGGTAGTCTTTACATATTAATTTCTCCCACATACCGACCTAATATTAATTAATAAAATACATCTCAATTAACTTCTATTTTATAGAAAGCCAAGCGAGATGAGTGTGTATCCTTCCCCACATCCTCTCTAGTACAAGAAATTAAGACATGATTCAGCATGAGAGTTTTGTTCAAATTTTTTTTTGCTATATTAA
Source organism: Clarias gariepinus (assembly GCF_024256425.1). NCBI lineage: Eukaryota > Metazoa > Chordata > Actinopteri > Siluriformes > Clariidae > Clarias > Clarias gariepinus. Next base: position 13,309,039 of record NC_071107.1, read on the forward strand.
CTAAATAGCAATGATGCAGATTTAACACAAAACTATGCTTGTTTTTTAACAAAAGACATATGCATGTTCGATAGGTTTGATAATTACATGATTTTAGGCAATTTTAGTCACACACATCCATTTATTCATGCCAATTTTAGTCACCCACACTTTTCATCCTGGAATGGCATCCTCTAATTTCCAGTCTCAGCTAAAAAAAATATGCTTGGCTTTGACATATAATGCCTGGAACTAAACCAAAGAATCATGCCATCAGCAGTACTACTCATGGTGATCATTCTTTTTCTTGCCATTAGTTTTTGTCATTCACAGCACTCCTGAGCTTGGTGCCTTTGTACAGTACATGTGCCATTTACTGTATATTGTATACCTTTATTGATCATCATGTACCTGTTTTAATTTAACACAGGCATTTGTTGTGTCAGCCATGACTTATGTCTAATTGTGTCCAATGCCCACAGGCATCATGGCCCCACCTTTAGCTGTGGGTAATGGGATTTTTATGTCTTTATCAGATAGGCAACCTGAAAATTTGCTTCAGGTAATCTGTTAGGCCTGAGAGGCTGTTAGAGTAATGCTTTTAGAAAGTGTACACTCTGTGTCACTTTTTCTTCTTTTTTTTTCACATCCTGTGACCACGTTCTGATCACTTTATGTTTGACTCCTGGACTACTCAGACCATTCTCATTGAATGTATTAAAGAAACAGTTTGGTAAACCGGAAACCTACTCTGCATGTTATCAGTTGAGACTTGTTTTTCATTTTCATTTAGATTTTATGCACATTTATTATGATTTACAGTACTAAAGCAGCAATTACAGAAATTTCAGCATTTCGCATGTGTGTGTGTGTGTGTGTGTGTGTGTGTGTGTGTGTGTGTGTGTGTGTGTGTGTGTGTGTGTGTGTCTTTGTGTGTGTGTGTGTGTGTGTGTGTGTGTGTGTGTGTGTGTGTATTGTTATATAAATGTTTTTGTTTAGCAGAAAAGAAAGCATCACTATGCTGTAGACCATTCAAGACAATAACTTAGCTTTGGCCCCTTGTCTGATCCAAGGCCATAAATAAACTGTGGAGTAAATTTTTTGTAAAATCCGCGGTCTACATACAACCATATAGCTTTTACAGCTGTGTATAAAATAGGATGATACACACATCATGTCATTCTTAATGGTGCTTTAAATCTGCATGTGCTTTCATCTGTCATTTGAGAAGAAACAGATAAAAGAGGACAAAAGCACAAGCTGAAGTGACATCATTTCTTGTTGCAGTCAAACACGTGTGAGGAAACATGAAGCAAAGAAGGACAGAAGAGCAGTACTGGCCTAAAGATAATTATATGATTACTTACACACACACACACACACACACACACACACACACACACACACACACACACACTTCAATTAGGTGGACACAAGTGTTGCCCAGGGGGGAACTTAATGATCACAATGTAGGAAAGCTCAATAGAAATCAGCTTAGAGAAGGACAATGGGCCCTGGGGTCGACCCTGGCACTTCCAAATGTCTCTCTCTCTCTCTCTCTCTCACACACACACACACACACACACACACACACACACACACACACACACACACACACACACATCCATATACACCCATATATTCTATGCATGCAACACAATAGTCTGTATTGATATTGGTTTTGTACTTGTATGTTTATAACTCTGAAGTGGGTGTGGCTTGTAACTTGTTACTGTTTTATTTTGTTCCCTTGTGTATGCTCATGACATTTTGTAACAAATGTAATTGGGTCCATTTAGGAGTACTTGGATGCCTTAGCATTCTCACCACACTAAGGGGGCTGAGGGTGTGTGTGTGTGTGTGTGTGTGTGTGTGTGTGTGTGTGTGTGTGTTTTCATGTTTTAACTGTACCTGGTTTGTTTCCATCCCATGCTCTGGTTCGAGTAAATATGTCCTCAGTACAGCAGTGTGGTGTGTCGATTGTTAAATGTACAGAGGCACTGTAATGATAGCATTAACTAACAAACTCACCAATAATGTCAAATTTGCATCATAATAATATTCTTCTTTGACACAATTAAACAATTGATTAATTTCTGATTGGACGGACAAGGGGCTTCCAGTAAATGGGGATATCCTGGCACAACCTCATTTGGTTCACTACATGTACTGTATTAGATAAATTTCAACTTTTAAATTATAGGAAATTAACATTAAATTCTTTTAATGCAAGCTAGCTGAGCTATTGGCAGTGATTTTGAAATTAAATTTGAAAATTTTTGATTCAGGCAATAAATTAGGGGAATTAGGGGAATGTACAGTATGGCCTTGACTTGAGTCTACACATTAATGGCCAAAGTTAAATAGCTTTTGAATCAACTTAGGGAGTAACGAAATTGTTCGCTGCTTGGCAATTTTTGTCTCTAAATCTTACACACACAAACCTTTTATGGAGTGGAGAGTGAAAACTATTTGAAATACACAAACAAAAAAACACATTCTGGAGTCTTCAAACACATTTTGCTGACAGTAGAAGTGTAGTATAAAACCAATTTGGGGGGTTGCTAAAGGCAACCAAATGATACAACCCTAATAATATTAGGCCATTTTACTTATTTTCTAAAGATAGTCATACATATTTTATACTAATATAATTAAAATATAAAACAGTAAAGTAAAGTGGATAGGATGGGAGTGCTGGTGGTGGGGATGCCACATTCTCACTTCAACAGTATGTGTACATGGACTATATAAGAGAAGATTTTAAGCAAGATAAAAAGTAAGGAGTAAAATATATGCTTTAGCCAAATAAATACAGCAACACAAATTAAAGTAAATTAACCAAAATAACCTACCCATAACCTATTGCATCCCAGTATGCAGGTCTAGTCTCAATAAACTGGCAAACTTTATATAAAATAATAGTCCACCTATTTATATTGATATTTGTATACTGTATGTGTAGAACACATTTGTAATGTATTTGTATCTCTTATGTGTATACAGTGCTTCTGGCTTCTTTGCTCCATAAAAGCATGTGCACGGACAATCACACATAAGAAAACACAGCCAATCACAAACCACTGACTGACATCTGAGTCATCCACAGCCCATGCATTCTTACTCAGCATAGAAGAGCAAATGCAGTTTTGTTCACACAAACACAATAAATGTTACAAATGAGTTGTTTAGAAAAATCTTGGCACATTCTAAGAAAGAGTCACATAGATCGATTTAACATCTTAAATGAATAAAATGAGAATAATACTTAAGTATACAGTACATACTGAATGTTTAATGTGTTTTTGCAATGGGGGATAAACATTGTAAGCAGCAGACTTGAGTGGAATGCATGCAAAGTTGTGTGACAATTTGTTGAAGAATGGATGCATCAAAATTAATGCACAAATGTAGCTGCTTTATCGCTCATGACTAAATGAAAATCTACTAGGGAATTTTTTCGGTAACTAATATTATATAAGATTATATCATCGCCTCCTAATTTAATAAACATTTATGCAGAATAGACACTGAATGATAATGACCTCCCTCTGAGTGTTGAAGGTCAATAGTGCTGCTCTGGCAGATCATCATTTAGAAAATACATTCTTAATTTATTTATATGCAGCTGTGCTTAATTTTAAATGTTCCAAAAATAATTAAAAAAAACAATCAATCAAAGTACGGCCTGAGTTTGAAAAAAAAGCTCTAACCAAATTAACTTAAAGTGTAGAAGTTTTGATTTATAAAGGTGCTAATCATGAAAAACAAACATGACTAAATTTGTTGTAACTGTAAATTAAATGTTCCATCATGCTGAAATAATGGATCCTATCTTATAAACGGAGGTGATACATTGCTTAATTTCAATTAATTTTAAATTGAATCACTGTTAATGCTATGCCTCTGTGTTAATAATAATGCATGATTACAAATGAAATTCCAGCAAAAATAATTAACACAGATGACCCTTATGATTATGCGCCTCAAAGGAACTGACAGCTACCTTGTTTGCAATTTGGGTTATAATTTTATATGTTAAAATACTCAGGTTTTAGTTCAGATCAATAAAGACCTAGGTGCTCAGATTACTGCATTTAAAAGCACTAAATATAACGTCAGCCAACAAATAAGCACATACTGTATTAATACTTAATTGACACTTTCATAATGATGTGTTGATGAATGTTAATAATAAATAATGTTTAGTTAACGATGAAGCATATACATTCTGAGTAAACTGAGTCAGGATCCTAAATAGCTGTAAATTATAGTATTAGTTATTTTAAAACAATTAAAATCTTGTTAATTCACTTTTTTAATTACCATGCCTTTTAGGATTAATAAAATTGGTCACATAAGGATGTGTTAGGGATCAAGGCAGAGTAGTTTAACCAAAATTTTAAGGTGTAATATTATATAAATTAAGGAAATCTTTGTATTTTGTTTTTGAACATTCCTAATTTTGAACTAAACTCCAAGACAGAAAATAATATGAATAGAAAAGTATTGATTTTGTCATAACACTGTGTGCTTCAGTGGATAAACTTTGTGCAGATTTTACAACATTTGATTCTGATAATGTATGTGACCTTTCCTTGGAGTTAAGAACTGTTCTTTCCTAGAGTTTGGTTTTTACCAAGATCTTTATTAATACAGTACTACAATTCATGATTAAGAAAAAGATGTTAATTATTGGCTAATCCACAGCACCATACTGTTTTATAGTACTGTACTATATTGTTAACATTTGGGAAAATTTGTGCAGTGTAGTTTGATTAGTCATAAATGAGAATTCTAAATAATGTCTATGGCTGCAGTCGTACTATAGAGTGCGCTCCATACTGCCTGCTCTTTATGCAAGGAATGTTAATTAAGGGAACTTCCCTTAACAAAATTTCTCAATTTGGAACAGTGCAGTCACCACTTTCTTTGTGCGTTACCCTTGTAACAATAGCACATCAAATACCTATTGCTGCTATTGTGGAAATTTCACACCACCAAAATAAAATATCACTAAATGTGTATAACTTGCAAATAAATTATTCTATTAATTTATTAGGCATACAGAGAAATTATTACTATGCATTTTTAAAGATTACTAGCCTTTGTCATAATAGTGATGATAACTATGTAAATCCCTAAGCTTCCATTTTTTCTCACTCCAGCAAGGCACAATGACTGATGGGATATTTGGCAGTCAACATTGGGCAAAATGATTAACAATTGTTTACTTGTTCCCTATAATATTCATAGTTTTCTATGAATTCCTAGGAATCATACTTATTGCTGAATACAGTGTGCAGGGAACTAACTGCCAGTCGAAATGCAGCTTTTGAATCTCCATTTAAAAATTAGTTCATCCTTTCAGCGAGCTAAATTTAAGCAACTGGCCGATTTTAAGCAAACAATTTGAATGCAAGTTCAAATGCAAGTAAAACCTTCTGTTTGATTGAAATTTATCTTCAGTGCAAGATTATTCACTGGTGGGGGTGGTTGAAGGAAGGTGTTGGTTTAGTGATAAAGCCTTAGACCAACAAGTCAAACAGTGTACAAAGCCAAGTGCATTGCCAAAGCTTCCATGGGTAGGTCATTTATATTGTATATCACAGGGAAATTACACAATATTATAAACACTGCTATAAATTTAGAGCCTTTTTGAAGAGTTTGCTATAAATTGAATTGTTAAAGGTTTAGTGTACTGACTGATTTAACAATATGAAAGCATCATTAAAAAAATAATTAATTAACGTATACTTGTCTTAAATCTTATAGTGAAATCATAGCGATATTAATAAACATTTAAAGAAAGATATCAGAAAACGTACAAGGATAAACTAATTTTACATATAGTGAGCATTTAAAGTGTCAAAGTGACATAAGACTGATGCCATGTGGACTAATGACAAATAGGTATTGCAGTAGGCGGTGCATTAACACAAACAAGCATTGTCAGTTACGTCACGTTTTGTTATTTATTATAAGCAAAAGCTCCAAGATCTTATACCCAATGGGTTTTTTTTGGCGGTCAACTTAAGCGCACAGTTGTTTACACGTCTAGTCTTCATCGAAATGTATTACGATATGTCACCGACAAATTAAATGAAAAAAAAACGGATCCGTAATATTTCTGTTAACATAGAAAAATGTAAAATCTTAAAGCGCATCGCATGTGGGCGTAAAGGAGTCGGTGGAAGGGAACGCGCACTGTGCTCAGGTGCAATTAGGATACATAGTACAAGTATGAGATTGGGGCAGATATACTTTTGATTTTGCAGGGGCGGAGTTACGTTAATCTGGCCAGCACGTGGACGGTGCGCGGCGGGCGAGGCGTGCGGTGTGTGTGTGTGTGTGGCGGCACAGGAAAGAGAACGGGAGAGAGAGAGTGCGCGCGAGGACGCTGGTGGAAGAGAGTCGTTGGATCGCAAGCAGTGCGCGTGGAGCACCGTGTCCGCCGGTGACAGTCATACTCATCCACACAAAACCGCCTTGTTCAACAATAATAATAATAATAATAATAATAATAATAAAGAATCAATTCGTGTAAGAAATTCTACGAGTAAAGAAAAAGCGAAGACAGGACCGAGATGAAAGTGACGGACAGACCGAAGAGGAGGAACGCGGGGAAAACGGACACCGCGGGAACAAGACGGGACGTCGGACATACAGCGGCGCGCTGCTTTTACGCTTAAAGGGACATCCACTAAGGATTTGCGAACAAATAAAGCAAACGCACACACAACACACAGTTCTGCCTCAAAATGGATAACTTGAGTTTTTTCAGCGGAATTGACTCCTCCAATTTCACTGGGAATTTTACCAGCCGATACACTCTGGCCACTGTCGTAGGACTCGCCGGTTTGGTAAGCTTCATCATTTTGTTTATTATAGTTGGAAATGTACTGGTGGTGATCGCGGTTCTGACGAGCAGAGCGCTCAAGCCACCTCAGAATCTTTTCCTGGTGTCTTTGGCTACTGCAGACATCCTGGTGGCCACCCTCATTATGCCTTTCTCTTTGGCGAATGAACTAATGGGTTATTGGTTCTTTGGTCAAGTTTGGTGTGACATCTATCTTGCACTGGATGTCCTCTTCTGCACATCCTCCATTGTTCATCTGTGTGCCATCAGCCTAGACAGGTACTGGTCAGTAACACAGGCAGTGGAATACAACCTGAAACGCACGCCACGCCGAGTGAAGGCAATGATTGTTGTGGTGTGGCTGATCTCGGCTGTGATCTCTTTCCCTCCACTCATCTCCATGGACAGGAGCAGTGAAGGTGGTGAGCGTGAGCCACAGTGTCAGTTGAATGACCACACATGGTACATCCTGTACTCCAGTATTGGCTCCTTCTTTGCACCATGTCTCATCATGATCCTTGTCTATGTGCGCATCTACCAGGTGGCCAAAACACGCACCCGGAGCATGTCAGAGAAGCGGCATGAGACCGAGGAGGCACCACGCCTTGAAAACAGCCTTAGCCGAGACGACTCAGGCCGGCAAAATGGTCACTGTGCAACTCCACCTCAGCCTGTTAATAAAAAAACGCCAGAGGATGAACCTGATGCGGAACTGGACGACAGTAGCTCCTCAGATGAAAAGGCCAAGCGGCCACGCCGTGAGTCAGCAGCAGGCCGGAGAGAACGCCGGACCAGCCGCAAGAACAGCTCCAGCTCCAAGCACTCAAGCCGCAAGTCCCGTGCAAGCAGCAAGTCGCTAGAACTGTTTTCTTCCCGCAGGAAAAGAAGGAGCACAATTTCCAGAAAGAAGATCTCACAAGCCCGTGAGAAGCGCTTTACATTTGTCCTGGCGGTGGTCATGGGCGTATTTGTGGTCTGCTGGTTTCCATTTTTCTTCAGCTACAGTCTGTATGGCATCTGCCGGAAGCCTTGTGAGATCCCTGACCCTCTCTTCAAGTTCTTCTTCTGGATCGGCTACTGCAACAGCTCCCTCAACCCTGTTATCTATACAATCTTTAACCAGGACTTCCGTAGAGCCTTTCAGAAAATCCTGTGCAAGTCCTTTAAGAGATCTTTTTAGAGGAGCATGATAGTTTTGTGGTCTTAATGGCACAAACACCAGTTTCACCTGATGGAAAAGCCATGGATGTTTACAACATTTTACTCAAGCTGTATTCAAACATCAACTGTCCCACTGCATCAATGCCTTGACAATCTTCTTAATAGATTTTAAACACTGAGCACTGTCAGGATGGCAGCTGTGGTCTGTCAATTCATACAGTAGCAAGATTCTTCAAAAACCATTCACCTAAATGCAGCAACACTGTAGTGTGCTTGCAGAAACAGACTTGTCTTAATTACAGCCACAGGCACTTGTGCGTTACCAAGAGACATATTTATGATCAGTTTGCACATATGGCTTTCCTCTTTGGGACTCGAGGGCTATGTAACATGAAAGGTCATTTCCTTTTATATGGAGAGATGTAATATAAAACAGGATAAATGAAAAAAATTAAGTATATTGATTTTTTTTTTTAGCAGACAAAATTGGACTTCGATTAGTTAATGAATAGAGAAGTTCAGGTCCTACAGTGGGACATCGCTGAAAGATAGATAGGTTGTGTGTTCTCCAGCTATTGCAAGGCACCTCTGGAGGAAACAAATCCCAACAGGGCTTTAAACTGTGTGCTGTTACCTTAAACTGTCTGCCAACTCATGTGCTTTTAATAAACACTGGATTGCTGCTGAAGCTCTGTACGATAATGCCATTACTTAAAACCATACTGAACACATACAGTATTTGCACCATTAAAACAAAGCTGTGTATGATTATATATAAGTATTTATAAGATTACTATTCTTCATAATTTGTTTATGCATTTCTGAACAACTGATGCTGTTCTGTGCCCATGCTTGTTGGCTGTATCATATTGTTCTATGGCACTGTATATGATGACACTGTATTGTATACATCACAAGGGAAAAGCCACTTTTTTTGGATGTCTTGAATTGTTTTGCCTAACCTGGGGTGTTGGGCTATGTATTTTTCCTCTGGCTTTACCTTCTTGTGATATATTTGAATTGGCCAAACTGGTCACTACAAGCACATTTGATGAATGAATGAAATTAAATAAATAAATTATACTTCTACTTATCGCTATAAACAGTGTATTATGGTTGTGTGTATAAGTGTATGTAATTCTTTTCTGACTATTTTTTTTGTATTTTGGGCTGAACAATGAATTGTTTCTTAATTGTTGTCACAACTATCATACTTTAATTGATGAAGTTTTACAAGAGCACTTCAACAAATGACACTTGTGTATGCTGAATCTTGAATTTTCCGGGTACAAATTGTTAAAAATAACAGAGACAGTGAAACATCATTCATCTAAAGTAGTACTTTAGCACTGGCCATAATTGTGGTGGATAATGTTTGCAAGAAGTTTATATATACAGTCCAACTCAGGACACCCATTAACATATTGGGACAATTTGCCATATACTGTAGCTAATCCACCTACCTGCATGTTTTTAGAAGTGAAACCAGTGAACCTGCAGGAAACCCACAAGGACACAAAAAACGTCCACAGAATCTCCACACCAATATTACCCAACATTTAGGATCACAACAGGGACCAACAACTTAGAGGCAGCAACACTACCTGCAGCACCCTGTGTTACCCATAAGTTAATCCTTTAGTTTAAATGTATTACAAGATCTGCAATGGATTGGCACCCTGTCCAGGGTGTACCCCAGCTCGTGCCCTAAGCCTCCTGGGATGGGCCCCCCTGCGACCATGAATACTGGATAAAGCGGTATAGACAATGAGTGAAAGATGAGTGAGTGTGTTACAAGATTTATCACAGTATAATATATCCATATAGTGCAGCATTAATTGCACTTATTTAAATGCATATGCATAAAAAACACTTTTTACACTGTCAAATTAAAAACTGACTTGGCTGCAACAGTTTTTTAATACAAATTGTATGTCCATGATAGACTGCTCTCAATGTAAAATCATCTGAGAGGATAAAGAACATTTACCTGATTATCTTGTTCAATACATCAGCAAAGTTATCAAAGTATTTTAATTTTTAAAAAAATATGGAAAATAATACACTTATGATAATGTAAGAGAGCCAAAACGAGGAAAATACTTCTGACATTCTCTTTTTTGTATCTAACCCGTGTTCTGTATGAGTTCAAAGTCATTAACATGAATTCAAATAAGAATTTTTACCTTTCCATTTTTCTGCTGGTTTTTTTTTGTTGTTGTTGTTGTTGTGGCTCTAAAGTAATGCTGTTTTGTGCATTTATCATATGACTAATTTATGACAAAGTAACTGTTTGAGCCTTAAACTAAGTAGGGATAAAATGAACAATTGTGATATAGGCTGATTGGTGTACACCGCTTTGTGCCCAGAGTTCCCTAGGATAGGCTCCTTCAAAAATCCTACAAAAGATAAGTATTATAGATTATGAAATGGTTCGATAAATGCATGAATTGATGAAAAAAAACACTTATTTGACACATTAAGGATTAATAAATTAAGGGATAATTGTATAGAAATGACCATGATATTTGAAGAAAAATAAGTAGAACTGATTATATTATTTTTCTCTCTTTTTTGTTGGAGTTGGTGGGTTTCATTATTCCATGGGTAAGAAATGTTTATGTATTTGAAATAATAAAAACATTGATCCATTTTTAATAGTTTTCTTAATGTCTTTTGGTAGAAAATGATTTCTACCAAAAGTATTTCTCAAATCAATGTCGGGACCAATGTTAATGATTAATTCGGTCTCACACAGTGGTAAGGCAAAACATTTCATTACATTCCATTTAGACAAGGGTTTTATAAGAGTCATTTAATACCCTGACTGCATTTTCATTTATCACTGCAATCTTCTTTTTGCATTTACTGTAGTAATTTAATTACCTAACTCACTTTGAATGGGGGGAAAACATAAATAAAATAGCTGCTTACTTTTCATGCCATTGGGATATACAGTGAGGTCACTTAGTATTTGATCACCCTGTGATTTTGCAAGTTCTCTTACTTAGACATCATGGAGAGGTCTACAATTTTTAGCATAGGTGCATTTCCACTGTGAGAGACAAAATCTAAAAAGAAAAATCTGGAAATCACGTTGTATGATTTTTTAACAATTTATTTGTTAATTACTGTGTCAAATAAGTATTTGATCACTTGCTTATCAGCCAGATTTCTGACCCGCAAAGACCTGTTATTTTGATTTTAAATAGTCCAGCTACACTCTGCTCATGATTCTAAATTAGTAGCACCTGTTTGAGGTCGTTAACTGTCATAAAGACACTTGTGCACCCCTCAATCAGCCAAGGTCTAAATAGATACATGGGGTATCAATGATGCTGAGAATGGTGAAGAATTAGCCCAGAACTACACGGAAGGAGCTGGTCAATGCCGTGAAGAGAGCTGGGACCATCGTTTCCAAGGCTACCATCAGTAATACACTAAGACGTCATGGTTTAAAATCTTGCATCACACAGAAGGTTCCCCTGCTTAAGTCAGCCCATGTCCAGGTATGTCTGAAGTTTGCCAGGGATCATCTGGATGATCCAGAGGAGTCATGAGAGAAAGTCCTGTGATCAGATGAGACCAAAGTAGAACTTTTTGGTCTTAACTCTATTCGCCATGTTTGGAGGAAGAAGAATGCTGAGTATTATCCCAATAATACAAATTCAAATCAAATTCAAATTTTATTTGTTACGTACAGTCATACACTTTACGATATGCAGTGAAATGCTTATACGACCGCCAGTGACCTTAAAAAAATAAAAACTTATACGTAAGGAATAAATATGAATAAAAAGTAATACTAAAGAAAAATAAATTTAACTAGTAAAATAAACTGTACAAATAAGGGCATAATAAAAATATCACAAAATATAGAAATATAGAAGAAAAAAAGTATATAATTTTTTTTTTAAATGACAGTCGTTGTGCAAATATGCATGAAAAGTGACTTATTAAAGTGTCTTGTGCAATGGTCCAGATGTATAAATATGTAGTGCAAGTGTGTATGAATGTGTCCATGACTGTCCATGATTGTCCAGTCAATGTTGGGAGTTTAAAAGATGTTATTAGTCCTGTATGGTGGTGTGATTGAGAGACCTTATCGCCTGCGGGAAGAAGCTCCTCCTCAGTCTCTCTGTGTTGGCCTTCAGGGAGCGGAATCGCTTCCCAGACCGCAACAGAGAGAACAGTCCATTTTTGGGATGGCTGAGGTCATTCACGGTTTTCCTGGCTTTGGTCCAGCACCGCTTGCTGTAGATCGAGTGCAGGTCAGGGAGCTCGGTGCGGATGATGCGCTCAGCTGATCGCACCACCCTCTGTAGAGCTCGTCTGTCCTGCATGGTGCTGTTTCCAAACCAGGTCATGATGTTTCCCGTCAGGATGCTCTCTATGGTACAGAAGTAGAAATTCCTGAGCACCTTAGAGGGTGCCAATACCTACAGTGAAGAATGGGGCTGAAAGCATAATGCTCTGGGGGTGTTTTTCTGCACAGGGGACAGAACGACTTATTGGTATTAAGGAGAGGGTGAAGGGGCCATGTTTTGTGACATATTGGGCAAAAACCTCCTTCCCTTAGTCAGAGTATTAAAGATGGGTCGTGGCTGGGTCTTCCAACATGACAATAACCCAAAGCACACAGCCAGAAAAAACTAGCAGTGGTTCCGTAAGAAGCATATGCACTATTTAAAAGCAAAATAACTGGTCTTTGAGGGTCAGACATCTGGCTGATAAGCAAGTGATCAAATACTTATTTGACACAGTAATTCACAAATTGTTAAAAATGATACAATGTGATTTCCGGAAAAAAAGCCCTGCTTGTATTTTTATTCATTCCTACTGATTCTGTCATATCAACATGCACTGAGAGTCTTAACCTCTTAATTATTAATATAAAGATATGAATATCTATAGAATTATTTATGAGCCTGCCCTAATAATGTAATATTTTCTTTGATTTATATTAAATCTTACTTGCTACTTATTGTCTAAGAGAAAGGAAAAATATTAATAAAAAATATATAGCAAGACACACATTTGCCTGGATATATTCTGTCAATGCATTCACAGCCGTGACCTAAAAATAAACCCTCGTTATAGTCTCAATCTTTACTGCATGTCATTAATGTTTCAGATTTTATGTCTGCGAGAGAAAACAAAATTAATTTATGATAACTTGGATCACAAGCTTCTAACCTCCTCAACCACCTTTATTTTTGTCTCTGGGGAACTCAAAATCTTTCAATACAGAAAGCTTTACTTTGTACAACAAAGTTGCGTCAAAATAGAGATTTACAATAAATGGATATTTACTTAAACCTGTAAAAAGCTTTTCAAGAAGAAAATGAAGTGTACTAAAGTCTCTTAAATAAAAAGTAAGTATCTTGGTGATGGCTTGTTGTGATATAAGGTGGGAGGCTTAAATCTAATGTGTTATATCAGGAGGACTCGCTGATAGCATATTAAGGATGATGTTGGGCAAATAATTACACACACACACACACACACACACACACAAATTCAAAGGATTAGACAAGTGTTATTCTTGTATCCGTCTACAGGTTCTGTCATCTGACTTTTTGTGTAATTGACTTTGACTTTTTGTTTACATTGTGTGGAAGATACATTTGCTTTTACTTTCCTCCACAAAGGCATAAAAAAAAATATATATATATATATATATATATATATATATATATATATATATATATATATATATATATATATATATATATATGTCTATACATGCACCTTCCCAGTAAAGGTTAATGATGTGTTATGAATGTATCAAAAAAGTGGCCTGCAAAATATAAGCTAATACGTAACGCAAACCTAGATGATGTTTTACTGGTTCTACAAAATGCCTGTTTTTTTTTTTTATCTTTGAACTTCAGGGAGGCTTAGCACATTCATTCCAGCAGCCCCTAACCTTTCTTTCATCCTTGTAAACTGAGCCTTATTTAACAAAGATTAAAGATTGCTATTATTGCCTCAAACACTCCATTAAACAGTTAAAATGTAATTAACCCCACTGCATGTCTAGCCTTCACCTTAGTTATCAGGGTTTTGTCATTTTCACATCATCATTATGATATTACATCATTATTCTTTGAGGAACAAAGTGTAAACAAGCATTTAGAATGCAATCAAGACTCACTTTGGACTCACTTGTGCAATCTTATCAATCGTGAAGAAAACAAGAGCAGACATGTGACGTCATCGGGAATGGACATGACTCAGATGATGAACTTGAGCCTGCTGAACTCCCCCGCCCCCATAGAATTGCCATAGAGAAGAGAATCATAGCATCAATCTGTCTAGGATTTGTCTTTAAGTGGTAGCAGTCAAAAGAGTTCATCTTTGATCTCTGAAACAACATAACACATTAGTCAGTCAATGTGTTTTCATAAATTCGAATTACTCATCTGTGTAGTGTGATACGTGTATATGTTTATTAGATAGGACAGAATGCAGGGACAGTATTGAATGAGATAATAGAAACTAAATTAAAAATCACTGCCTAACTGACCTTTCTCATTGCCTGGAAAATGAAATGTGGCCTTTTATTTATTTCCAGACTTTGATGTGAAGTGTTTATTATTTTTTTTTTTTTGACCATCTTTGTATTAAAAGATGAGTGGCATTTATTTATTTATTTATTAATTGATTTGTTTAGACAGACTGTACTTTCATATTTATTAGGAATACATACATGAATAAAGGTTTGCATTTAATTAAAACTAGAAAAGGATATTAAATTATACATATGTACAAGATTATTTGACAAGATATTCTTTGAGATAACCTATTTTTAAATTGTGAGGATAGTACATCTTATCCATGTTCTTTTATAAAGGGCACACATTGATACACCAAAACATACAAACAGATAAAACCTTGTTTCATACGGCCTTCTTTAAAACATTTGCAGTATTCTAATATTTTACTGCAGCTACTGTAACAGTCTCATTATCATACTGTTCTGGAGTGGGTGTATCTTGAATCTTCTATCTTCTATCTTGAGGTAAACGTGAATATCAAGAGTTTGAGGGTTGTGGGCTGGGAAATCATCCAAACGAATCGAAAACATTTAAAACTAAACAGCAGTCTTTGTGTGGGAAAGAAGTTTGCACCTATTTCTGATTTTTCTTAATAGAAACACTTTTCTTTAGTGTTTTCCATTGTTTGCATGGTACAGTGATAGGGTTGACATAAAAACGGCTCTGTGAGTCAAGACTACACCCACTTCCCCAGATACAAATATATTGAGCATTAAATAAATACTGTACAGAACCAGCATCAATGCATCACACTCCACAACACAGCATGGTTTTATGCAATCATGCCAGTATCTGAAGAGATTTCCTAAAATCCTGTGCTCAGAGCATTTAAGCCATTATTTGTTTTGCTGTTTTTTTAATAAACAGAGCGCTCAGGATTGTGCAGTATAAAGTGGCTTATTAATTTTCTTTTATTACAAAATAGGCAATCTAACTGAATATAGCTGAATTTTAGCTAATTTTAACCAAGTTCTCCAAAGACAACTGAGCAAAAAACTAGAAACCTGGTCACATAGGCAAAGTAATAGCACAAATTCACACAGTCACGTATTTCTATAATTGTTTTCAGTTGCTTCTATGATCAAAACTCATAGATAAGAGGGAAAAGAGAAAAATTTGATACTGCTGCAAAAATTATATATATACAGTATATATATATATATATATATATATACACTGTACAGTATATGAGCATGAGAGTCTGCCAATGTGCTGACTCTCCTCATGACTCCCTTCACTTTTTCTTCGTTGGTGAATGTGAACTACAATGATAACTAGTTTCTAACGCAAGACTGAATCCCAAATCCGTCTCTGTACTGAAAAATGCAAAATTAACTAATCCAGTGCATCACACTTCATGCTGAATTTAAATGAATCAGACATATACAAAGTATTTAACCAGAATGACTACATAAGTGCACATCTCTTTCACATCATTTTATCTTTTAAACAATTAGAATTAAGATACAATAAATAGACAGATAAATGTGCTCATGTTTCAGTAATGATGGCCATTTTAAATTATTTCCCTTTTCTGAAATCATACAAATATTTAATCACATAGCACAGACTGTATAATTATGTGTTTGAATTTAGTTCCAAGCTTGTGTGTGTGTGCAGAAGACTTTTTTTTATGTCCAGCTCAGAGTTACAGCAAGGTTTGTTTGTAGTTAGTTAGTTCCTTGTCTGTGTGTTAACAGTGGCTATATGTCCCTTTTTTGCCTTCTTTTATCTTTTCTTTTATCTGTCAAACAGAAACATCCCTCCACCCAACATTTTTTTTTTCAGATATGTCTTTCAGACTGTCAAGAAATGTCCTTCACGTAAATTCCAGGTATTCAATTTTTCACAGCACTTTCAGGGCCATTCCACTTTTTTTTTTTATACCAAAGCACCTCTATCTCATCTGTCTGTTTCTTACTCTTATATACTGTATTACTATATATACTCAGCAAAAAAAGAAACGTCCCTTTTTCAGGACTGTGTATTTTAACAATAATGTTGTAAAAATCCAAATAACTTTACAGATCCTCATTGTAAAGGGTTTAAACAATGTTTTCCATGCATGTTCAATTAACCATAATCAATTAATTAACATGCACCTGTGGAATGGTCGTTAAGACCTTAACAGCTTACAGAAAGTAGGCATTTGAGGTCACAGTTCTAAAAATGCGGGACACTAAAGAGACTTGTCTACCGACTGTGAAAAACACCCAAAGAAAGATGCCCAGGGTCCCTGCTCATCTGCGTGAACGTGCATTAGGCATGCTGCAGGGAGGCATGAGGACTGCTGATGTGGCTAGAGCAATAAATTGCCATGTCCGCACTGTAAGACGCCTAAGACAGCGCTACAGGGAGACAGGAAGGACAGCTGATCATCCTCGCAGTGGAAGACCACGTGTAACAACACCTGCACAGGATCGGTACATCTGAATATCACACCTGCGTGACAGGTACAGGATGGCAACAACAACTGCCCGAGTCACACCAGGAACACACAATCCCTCCATCAGTGCTCAGACTGTCCGCAATAGGCAGTCCATGAGGAGGAGATGCACTGTAGTACTTCAAGCAGCTGGTGGCCACACCAGATACTGACTGGTACTTTTGATTTTCAGCCTCCCTTCATTCAGGGACACATTATGAAACATTTTTAGTTTATGTCTTATGGTGTTGACTCTTTTAGTGTTCATACAAATATTTATACATTAAGTTTACTGAAAGTAAAAACAGTTGAAAGTCAGAGGACATTTCTTTTTTTGCTGAGTATATTTGTATATAAAGATTATACATCTGGTTTCCTCCCACAGTCCAAAGACATGCAGATTAGGCTAATTGGCATTCTCAAATTGCCTTTATTGTGTGTCTGTGTGTCTGTGTGCTTATGTGCACTGCAATAGACTTGTCCAGGGTGTACCCTGCCTTGTTCCCAAAGTTTCCTGAGAAAGCCTCCATCAAGCATCATTAATCATTATATAATTTTCTTACATAAAAAACATCCGAAAGAATCAAGATCAAACCTTACCTCTTACCTAAATTTAAAGATTATAGTATGGAAATAAAGGAGCATTTATTAAGGGGTGGAAGGATGAATAGGAGAAGACTAAAGAATCAGTTTGGACCTTTCTAGAACATAATTGTTCTTTACTAGAAAAAAAAAAAAACTTCCTGAGACACAGTGGAACACAACACTAAAGCTAGACGTTTGGAAATCAATTGTTTCCAACCATCCCTTTTGCCACCAAATGTCATTGTGATGCCCGCACACACACACACACACACACACACACACACACACACACACACACACAAACAATTCACTTTATCAAATGGACTGGAGCCAGTAGATTAATGGTGAGAAAGAAAGATGAAAAATGAACACACTGACACTGCCTGGTTCCCACCCATGCAAAAGCAGTATCTCCGTGGCAAACTACAGTACATCTGAAGAGGTCTTGGGTCAACAAAAGACAGCAAATTTTGGCAGCATGGTGTAATACTGACCTTCTCCTTGGAAACCATGGGAGAGACAAATAACGAGAAAAGAAGCAGAAAGCACAAAATCATAAAAACTGAATAATATTTTCTTCTTTAATACAAACACAGCTAAAATATATAAACATACAATAAAGATTTGACAAATAAAAATGTATTTTACTCCTGTTTACAGAAGGTTCTTTGCTACTATAATCTGATAACTTATGTAGCAAATTATTAGTTTAACAGATCATACTCACAGGCAGTCGATGTAAGTGAGAAATGCTGTCTCTCTCACTTTCTATTCCTCTCTCTCACCACATTAAGCATGTTACAGCCAGTTTTCTGGCACTGATCCTCTCCCTCTGTTAATTTCTCCATCTCATTAGTCAGCAACAGGACACACTTCCAGGGAGTCGTGCATCGTTGGGTCACACATTTTACAATGTTAGGGCTTTACAAGAGGCCGCTTAGGGCCTCCAGCAGGAAATTACCATCAGTGGCTGCTACACTAACATAGTAATGACATTAAACATGCAATTGTAAAATAGTTAATATAGAGGTTTTCATTAGCCATTCCATTAATTAATTAAAATTTTAATCTTTGCTTATGTTTTACAATAATATAATAATAAAATAAAATAAAAAAACAATATGAAGTGATTTCTACTAAAGTGATAGAAAGGACAGTGTGGAAAAAAAAAATTGGGATTTTTTTGTGGATTTGCTTATGATCCAGAACACATAAACTCATTGCTCAAGCAGGGTGAAAGTAGTTGTCACGGAACGCCAGCAGAGGGCGCCATGCACAGACGCCATTTTGTGTTTCCTGCGTTTCCTTTAAGTTGAACTTCACTTCCCAGAATGCACCTCGGTCAGGTGATTGGAGCGCTCACCTGATTCGAAGTAGCTAATTAAGTTCTTTATAAATAGTCTTGTGTTTGGTTTCTCCCTTGTCATGCATTTGTTGAGTTATCCCTTGCGAATATGTGTCTAGTTAACTTTTGTGAATACTCTAGCTATGCGTCATGCTAACCTCTGTGACCCCTGGTTTGTTGTGTTCTTGTTTTGTGTGAGTAATGTTTAGTTTAAATGCTGTTGTGTTTCATGTGCTGTTTTGTGTACGTATGGTTTGGGTAATCTTCTGTGAATTCACCATGTCACGGTGTCATGCCATTTCTCCTAGTTCTCCAGTCATGTGTAGCTCATAGCTAGGTTAAACTCCTAGTCTTGTTTTGCCCCTTATCTTGTTTAGCTCCAGGTTATGCCATGGTCAGTTTGTTTAGATAAAGTTCCTGTTTAAGTTTAGCTCTGTTTTTAAGTTGTAGTTCTTAGTGTTAGTTTTATCTCATTAGCCATTAGCTTAGGTTAGCTACGGGTTAGCTTAGCTCCCGTTAATTTATGTTCATGTTGAATTTACCCCTCTGCATTTATGCCTCATGATATGAAGCCCCCGCACAGCACCCGTGACAGAATGCAAATGAATTGGGGGGGTGTGCTGGGACTGTAACGCCGGGGTAGGCAGGCTTTGTGGGTAGTCGGCCTGCCATCCGGCGGAATAATCTAGAGAGCGAGGAGCATTGACGGAGGCGGTTAGAGCTCCAGCAGCTGGCCGGGCCACAGGGGATCATCACCGCATGCAAACCCTGCTGGAGTTGGGGGCACAACTCGGGGATCAGCTTTCCAAGTTAAACAGGGAGGCAGGCGACACACAGCCCAGCACTGTCGGTTCAGAGAGCCCAGTGGAGGGCTCCGTCGCTCCAGTGGGCCAATAGGACCGTCCAGGGAGCCCCAGTGGGCCAGCGGGACCGTCCAGGGAGCCCCAGTGGGCCAGCGGGACCGTCTAAGATCCTCCTCCGCACTGCTTTGTCGACGACAACGTCGAGCCTCCACCCTGCAACCCAGCGCTCGCTCCGTCTCTGCCCTGCGACCCCGGCGGCAATCTACCGCTCACCCCACCGCCCTGCCCCCGGTGGCCATCCGGTCCCGCTCGACCAGCCACTCTGCCCAGAGGACTTGTTTTGTTTAGTCTTTTGCTATTGTAGCATGGTTAAATTAGTTTAGCCATTATTAGTCACATATACATTACTGCACAGTAAAATTATTTCTTTGTATATCCTAGTTTGGGGACTGAAGTCAGAGCGCAGGGGCAGCCATAATAAGGGAACCCTAGATGGGGCAGGGTCGAGGGCATTGCTCAAGGGCCCAACAGAGCTTAAACTCCTGACCTTTTAACCAGTAACCCAAAGCCTACCACATGGTCGTGTTTGAGCATGATGTGTGTTTACAGATGCTTTTCTGCTCACCACAGTTATAAAGAGGGCCCATTAGCATTTACTGGTGAAGTGCATTCCAGTCCCAACCAGTCTGTAAACTCTCCTCTTACCTCTTATATGAAACTTCCAGAAAATCAACAGTTTTTAAATAACATATCTCAGCAACAACCATCTCATGGTCACAGTCTTTTTTTTATTTTTCTCAATTACTCTGTTTAGTGTAAACATTAACTGAAGCTAAGTACATATACTTATGTGATTATATCCACATACGATATAAAAAATTGTACTAACAAATAGTTCTGATATAGCTCAAACAGAATATACTGTAGACTAGAGGAATTTGTGGGACACAACATATATTTTAAATTTCGTAGAATCAATAATGCAAAAAAATAAGGAGGCACAGTGGTGTAGTGGGTATCACTGTCGCCTTACACCAGCAGGGTTCGGGTTTGATTTCCGGCCAGGTTTTATTCCTATCTCTGTCTGCATGGAGTTTGCATGTTCCCCCCCATGCTTGGTGGGTTTCCTCAAGGTACTCTGGTTTCCTTCCACAGTCCAAAGACATGTAGGTTAGGTTAATTGGCATTCCCAAATTGACCGTAGTGTGTGAATGAGTGTGTGTGTGTGAGCCCTGCGATGGATTGGCACCCTGTCTAGGGTGTACCCTGCCTCGTGCCCTAAGTCTTTTGGGATAGGCTCCAGGCCTCCCGAGACCCTGAATACAGGATTAAGCGATATAGACGAATGAGTGAAAAAAAGATTTTAAAAAACTGGAGTCTATATAAAGCTGTGACTTCTCACATGACCGAACACTCTCAAAGATTAGGAAAATGCATTGTTATAAATTGGTCTACAGGCTGTGTATTCCTAGCACTAAATTCTGGATGTGAAGTCCATACTGTACATTAAACCTAATTCGCATTTAATTACTTTTACTGTTGTACATGCAGAGTAATTTTTTAAATAGGACTGTATGTAAGGTTTTATAATATTGTAAGACATTGTAATCTAATAAGAAAATCCTGTGCCATGAGAACAGACCCCTCACTGTGCTTCCCTATGCCTTTTGTGGTAACACCTTCTATATCCTGTATCCAGATGAGGATACATTCAAATGGCTCTTGTCTGCTAGAACCCTTTTGTTTAAACAGGAGAATGCAAATGTATCTCATCTCACCTGGCTGTCTCCGAAAGACTGACATGTTAACGACATTTTGATGTTCGGGATGTAGCACCGTTAAGTGTATCAAAGTGCAGCAGACACAACAAGCTTTAACTCTTATTCTCTTAGCTTAAAACTTAGCTAGGGCACACACCTTCATCATTTAAACTTAAAACTGTATGTCGTACATTTCATTCAGTTATATCAATGTGTGGGATTCAGGGCATAAAACTGAGTACTGTACGTCCCATTACTCACTATGAGCTACAAGCAAGAAATAGTTAAATAAAATGAAAACTTCCATTTAGAGACAAAATATCCATTCATTAATACATACTAGATCTTTCTAAATCACTTTTTTTCCATCATTTACTTTACATGAAATTGCATTCACCTTGCTGCACTCTGCTTTCAACAAACCCCTTAACTTTGCCTGGTTCAATAACGGGTAGCTTTGTTGTTTAGCTAGGTGGAGGGGTGGTGGTGATGGTGGTGGCTGTTAGGTGTTCGGTGTCCTGAAACACGGCAGGAGGAACCCGAGCACCTAACACTTTGTCGGAGACCGCTTCTCTCCGAAACACCAGTGATGGCAGAGATTAATCCACGGCCACCTAAGGTGCTTCGTACCTAAGAGACATAGCTGGCAGTAGGTTCCCCACTGCCGGCCTCTCTAAAAGGTGCACAAACTTTGACACTTCGGCTAGATGGGTGTGTTAGATGTTCGGCATCCTGAACATGAGAGGAAGGGATTTAGCTGGTGACCGCTGCTCCCCGAAACACCAGTGGTGGCGGAGATTGAGTCACGGCCTCCTGCTGCTCAGCTCTTAGTAGGTCAGTCTGGTATGCCTGCAAAGCCACTGTGTGCAGGACAGCACCAGGCTGACCCACTGCCTGAAAAATCTCCTCCCACCAACGAAGATGTTGGTCTACACACTTGGTGGGGAGTGGGGATTTTTCCCCTGGAGGATGAGCTCCCAGAAAAGAGATAGCCCGCAAGTGTCACTCTGATCTGGGACATCATCATAAAAGACCGCGCTTTCATCCATGACATTGGAACAAATCAGATGTCAATAGCACAAAAAACACAGGATAAATACAGCTTATTCCATGAAAGAGTTAACTCATGGAAGTTGCCGGAAGCGGGAGGGGCCATCCTTGAGGCCCCTCCTCCGACCACCCGACAGGCACCTGTCGGCTGACATTGCACGTTTGGGGGATTTATTTAATTTATTTATTTTTACAGCGAATCGAGGTGTACGCGTTAGACCGCACGTTACCACCTCTAACACCAACTAACACATTGGCTCATCACTAGAGGAGCCCTCTAAAAAAGTGAGAGAAAAGGAAAATTCTGTCTTGTGCACTTCCGCCAGATTTGCACGCAAGAAATGCGCTGTGGGTCGCGGTTTCGCTTTAAGACCGCGAACCTGAGCGCGAGGGACTTTAATAGGGAGAAAATCGCAATACTTACCTGCTCCCTGAAGCCCAAGGATAGCGTGCTCCTCCCCCAAACACTCAAAACAGAAAGCGTGGAGATCGCCCTCAGCGAGATATTTTTCTACACAGAGGGACGGACTCGTGTCTAGCTCTGCCATCTTTCCTGGTGAGTAAGACACTTTCTTTTTTCGCTTTCTGTTAAAAAAAAATGCTTACACACATGCACAACATGGATCCTAAAGATAAAAAGATCTGAGGGTGTTTCCGGGTAATGCCTATTTATAACCTCCAGGTGCCCCTCATTGGTTGACGTCACCTGCCTGAGGTTATACATGCCATAATATTTGGCGTGTTTGACACACACGTGCTTCACAACCGGTCACGAGGAATTGTTTCCCATAGCACTTTCGCGCAGCATCAAGTGTAGCTTTTGAAGGGGACCTGCTATGATCAGATGATTTTTATTATGTTTTTACAAAAAAAAAAACATAGAATTAAAAGAGGAGGTACTAACTTTAGAAAATCACTGTACAGGAAAGCAATCTTGTTACAAAATTCATTTCGAAGTATTAATTACCTTAATGTGCTTATAGGGAAAAACAACAACAACAACATTATTATTATTATTATTATTATTATTATTATTGAAATATGTTGTTATTGCCACATTAAACCTTCCTGTGTTTTTTAATTTATTTATTCGTGTACTTATTTTAAGTATATGCCACACCCAATATTACTTTTCAAAAGTGCTACTGCTAGGAGACAACGCTGTCAATCAGTGTATGGCTGGACACATCCACAGTGTTCTTTTTTGTTTTTTTATATTATCCATTCCTCAAATAAAAAAGAAAGAAAAAACAAAAAAGGGGAAAAAAGACATATGAGTCTATTACAAGGCTAGGTTCTGCAGCTGGAAGCCTGGAGAGGTTTAATGCCTTATCCTCATTTTGTCTTTATTCTTCACCTTCGTTTGAAAAAGCACTTTCACCATTCCTTCTTGCACTTTTAAAGATGTTCTTGACAGTGAGACAAATATTTAGTAAGAGTTGTGTATACAGCATTTACGGCGTTTGGCAGATGCCCTTATCCAGAGCAACTAACATTTCTATCTCATTATACATCTGAGCAGTTGAGGGCCTGGTTTAATGTGGTCGTGGGGTTTGGACCTGGGACCTTCCTAACTATAGTCCAATAACCTTAACCACTGAGCTAACCCTAACACATTTCAATCATTAAAATGGAAAACACATTTGAATAAAAAACACATATGAATCATTAACTATATATAAACTCAACCTTACATATTTTACTGAGAAACTGTTTCTGTCTTTATTATAAACTTCTGCTAAATAATGGCTTAAGTTTGCCATTTTTTAAGGTATTAATTAATTAAGATTTAAAATGTAATGTTTGAGTTTGATTACTCAACACTGGCAGTGGGCTTCGACCCTTAGAGATTCAGACTATTATTTGTGATTTCTCCTAAAATGAAATCTGTAGTTGGCGGATTGGAACTGGTTAATTATATGTGGAATAACCAAATATTGTTAAATATCAACTGAGTTTACAAAGACCAAAAAAATTAAGCAAATCCCTTTTGAAAAGTGTTTTGTTGTTCAAATGAGCACCATTGGATTTATAAAAAAGCCTTTGGTATATTTGGTACTGTATATTTTATCAAGTAAAATCCTTAACACTAGAAGCGCTGAACCAGTGTCACCTACTTTTAACGCGATTCACCGGTCATATGACCGCCTATTGTTTTACAGTAAATGGTAAGCTGTCGCTGACACACAATGATCGCCAAATGGCACTTTCACCCTAAGCAAATAGTTTAGCTACAAGATCAACTTGCACTTGGACAATGCGCCATTCATTTCCGCGTTGATAATCAGTGATATTTTATATATATATATAAATTTGCTGTCACGTTGTGTTCAGCAAATAGACTAAAACAAAATCATGTTTGCTTTAGCATTGGAAACAATATTGTATTAGGCTAACTTTATTAAAGATTATTCACTTTGTGTTCTTTTTTGTACTTCATCTTTTTGCACATACGCATTAAATATACAAGTTAAATATACACAATAAATTAATAATTGCGTTTGCTTTACATTTGAGCACTTGTGTAAATAGCTTTTTCATTGCGTATATCATCATATCATATATTTGTGTCTTATACTGTTTTATTCATATTTAACATTACAAGCAGTTTGTAATTTACTTGCAATTGTACCTTGTAACAGTATAAGCATATTTAATTACTTCAGCAGTGAATGAGAAATTTGGTCAGTCTGTCTTTTAGATAAAGTCCTTACTTAATATAAGTGCATTATTTAATTTATTATCTTATAAAACGTCTTTGCCTCCATGTCTCAGAATTTTGACTCAGCATAAACAACCTAACGATGTGTTTAACTTAGTAGCACTACTACTAATGAATAGAGAAAGCACAGTCAAAGCCCGGGGATTCTGCGTGCTGTTGCAATGTATTCAGTGAGTAGCTTATATTTTTTGTCTTGTTCGTTGCATTACATGTCTGTAGTTTTATCAATAAATATCTGTGCATGGTTTTATCAGCGTTTTGATCAAAAAGCCACATGCGCAACTCACTTTCACTTTGCAAAAGGCAGTGTTTATTTTTTAGTGTATATTTAAAGTGCATAAACGCAATAAAACAATAATGTTTTAGGCTAACATATCATATTTTTTTTTTTAGTTCAGAACTGAATCACTGCTCCTGCTCCATCTGAAGCACTGTCACACTAAAAAAACATTCGAGAAGTTCAGAAGCTTCAAATAAAATGAACGAACTAACTAACGAACTAAGTTACAAAATCTAGTAAGATATGGGACCAGGGACGGTGAGGCACCGGTAAGCGTCTGAGGAGGCCATCAGAAATGCTGTTGAATGATGAAGGAGGTGCAGGTGAAGTCAGGATGACAGGGTAACCTGGATCCTTGGCTTATTCCAAGACCTGTGAGCGTAGAAAAAGGGGGACAAAGCAGAAATTCGGGGGAACATTGCTAAGTCAATGCCTACTTGACTTTAGCCTTAATGTCCTGTTCCACAGCCGGGTATTAGACAGCGAAATGGGGCAGAATAGTGTCGCATGGCATGGAGTCCTAAAGGGAGGAGAACTGACGTGGGAGAGCGTCAGGCTTGGTGTTCGTAGAACCAGGCAGGTAGGAACAGATGGAATTGAACCTGAAGAAAAATTAATACCCACCGAGCCTGGCGGGCATTGAGCCTTTTGGCAGTATATAGATGCTCGAGGTTCCTGTGATCGGTCCATATTAGAAATAGGAACTCGGTCACCTTCAACCAGTGCCTTCAATCCTCCAAAGCTAATTTGATGGCCAGTAGTTCTTGGTTGCCTACATCATAGTTCCTCTTGGACAGGTGACGGGAATTGAAAAAACAGGGATGAAGTTTGTTATCCTGTAAAGACCTCTGGAACAGGATCCCTCCAATGCTGGTGTTAAAAGCATCAGTCTTCACCATGAACTAATGGAACGGGTTGGGGATGATAAGTATGGGAGCTGAAGTAAACCTTCTCTTGAGGTCGGCGAAGGCTTTCTTCCCTTCCTTGGGGTTGGCCAGTTGGAGACCGCCTGAAACTTGTCTGGGTTCATCTCCAGCCTCAAGGGGGCAATTAAACCTAGGAAGGTGGTAAATGTTGTGTGAAACTTACACTTCTCTGCTAAAAGTCTCTGTAACATGGCGACGGTGCTCCTCCAGATCAAGAGAGAAAATCTAAATGTCGTCCAAATAGACAAATACAAAAGAGTTTAGAGAGTCTTATAGTACGCTGTTGATAAGGCTCTGGAAGACAGCGGGGGCATTAGTAAAGCTGAATGAAACCATCAGATATTTGTAATACCCGGTCAGGGTGTTGAAAGAAGTCATACACTTGTCACTCTCCCTAATTCGGACGAGATGGTATGCATTGTGTAAATCTAACTGTTAAAGTAAAGAGGGCAGCTTCTTGGAGAAGCTCAGAAGCATTAGACATGAGCAGTAAGGGGTAGCCTTGTTGACGACCAGCTTGAGATAGTGGGATTCAATAGAAACATTGGAAATGTCCAGAAGTTTGTCAGGCATAGATGGCGTGGATGACTGTGGGAGTGCTGAGTTGATCTGTGGAATCTAGCCAGGGAAAACCGAGAACTACAGCAGACTTCTTAATAACAAACAAGCAGATCCCCTCAGACTGGTTACCTAAAATTCTTAGTATAAGTGGGAGGGTTTAGCGTGTGATAGCTTGCAGGGGGCTTTCCGTCTAGAGCCTGAACAGCAAGAAGTTGTTCCACTAGCTCACAAGAGAAGAATTACTTTTATATAGGGCTATTTTAGCAATGAACCATTAAATAACTACAAACTACAACCTCTAGGGTCCCATCTTTGCAACTGTTTTGTGTTTGCATGTTTTTCCTGTGCTTAGTGAGTTTCCTTTAGTTCTCTCCCACAGCCCTACAAAATGCAGATTAGGCTGAGATAGGGTCCAGTTCCCTGGGATAGATTTAAGGCTCTCACAACCCTGTATAGGATAAACGGTAGATAGAATTAGAGAGGGTATTTAAAATATTTTTAAAACTTGAAGTTAAAATTAAAGTTGATACTGTTGATAAATTGAATATAATTGTGTGGGAATCATTGTTCCGGCATCAGTGTAACAGGAATACAGACTCAACAGACACTGATCTTAGTAGTGAACCCAAACGGGCGTTTTATTGAAAGTGGGTGAAGTGTAGTAAACACAGAGGATGAATTAACCGGAAAGTCTTAGCTGTATGGAGAGTGGAGCTGGTGGACGTGAGTCGACGAACTGGTGGAGTGAAGAGTATCTACGGAGCACGGACAGGGAGGCAGGGGGACCAGACTCTGTGGACACAGGAAAACTAAGTGGATGATAAGGTTTTAGAAGTGAGATGTGAAAGGTGGGGTGAATTCGGTAGGTGCGTGGGAGACTTAACTTATATGTGACAGGGTTGATCTGTGTGAATGGGCCAATAAACAGGGGACTCAGCTTCTTACAGAGCAGTCGAAGACGGATGTCTCGTGTGGAGAGCCATACCTTTTGTCCCGGTCGGAAGGTCGGTGTATCTGCTCTTCTCATGTCTGCAGCGATGCGTTGTCTTCGAACTGCCCGTTGTAGCTGTTGGTGAGCCAAGTCCCAAACCGCTTTCTCCTGGAACCAGTGGGTCACTGAAGGTACCTCAGATGGGGTTCCGTTCCATGGGAAGAGTGGTGGTTGGTAACCGAACACGCACTGGAAGGGGGTAAGTCGGGTTCTCTGTCGGATACGAGGTCCTCGGGGATGCCATAAATCCTGAAGACCTGATTGAATAATGTTTCGGCCGTCTCCTTGGCTGAAGGGAGTTTCTGCATTGGGATAAGACGGCAGGTTTTAGAGAATCTATCTACGATTACCAGAATGCATGTATTACCTTCTGAGCAAGGGAGATCCGTTACAAAAACCACTCCTAGGTGTGACCAGGGATGCCAGGGAACGGGAAGAGGTAACAATTTCCCCACTGGCAGGTGTCTGGACGCCTTGGCGGTAGCACAGTCCCGACATCCCCTCTCGTACCTTCTGACTTGTTCTGCCATATGGGGCCACCAAAAACGTTCTTCCAGTAGTGAGAGGGTTTGATTTATGCCAGGGTGACCAGTGCCCATTTAAGCGTGTGCCTGATAGAGGAGAATATCCCTCAGAGTGGTTGGAATATAGAGACGGTCCGTCGGACAGTCTGGTGGAGAGGGTTCGTTTATCGTAGACTGACGAGTTTCTTCTTCGATCTCCCACTGAATCGGAAAGATAAACAGGGTGGAGGAAAGAATGTTTTCTGGGGTTTCTGGAGTTTCTTCCAATTCATAGTGGCGAGAGAGAGTGTCAGCCTTGAAATTTTTTGTTCCAGGTCAGTAGCTGATGGTGAAATGGAAGCGTGTAAAAAATAACGGCAATCGAGCTTGTCGCGGGTTGAGCCGCTTGGCCTCCCGGAGATATTCTAAATTCTGATGGTCCGTTAATACCAGGAATAGGTGGTCCGCCCCCTCCAACCAGTGTCTCCACTCCTCTAAAGCCAGTTTGATAGCTAGTGGCTTTCGATTCCCCATGTCATAGTTCCGTTCGGCGGACGACGGTTTTCGGGAGAAAAAGGCACACAGATGGTACTGGGGAGGATTCTCCTGCTGCTAAAAGAGAATTGCTCCAACTCCTGACCGAGATGCGTCGACTTCTACCAGGAAGGGTTGGTCAGGATCCGGAAGAACAAGGACAGGTGCTGAAGTAAATGGGCCAGGGGTAGCTCAGTGGTTAAGGCATTGGACTACGGTTCGGAAGATCCCAGGTTCAAACCCCACGACCACCAAGTCGCCACTGTTGGGCCCTTGAGCAAGGCACTTAACCCTCAACTGCTCAGATGTGTAATGAAATAAAAATGTAAGTCGCTCTGGATAAGAGTGTCTGCCAAATGCCTAAATGTAAATGCTTTTTGGAGAGTAGTCATGGCCGTGGTTGCTTTTATATTCCAGACGAGGGCTTTAGGTTTGCCCTTTAGGAGATTGGTAAGGGGGGGAAACCAGGGAAATGTAATCCTGGATAAATCTCCGGTAGAAGTTAGCGAAACCTAAAAAGTGTTGGACCTGTTTGATGTTAGTTGGAGTCGGCCAGGTACGAATGGCTTCCACTTTAACTTCGTCCATTTTGATACCTTGCTGGCTAATATGGTAACCCAGGAACAGCACAGAATGTTGATGTAATGCACACTTTTCGGCTTTCAGGAACAGATGATGTCGTCTGAGTCTCCGGAGAACCTCGACTACATGAATGCAGTGTTCCGATCCATTCCTGGAGTAAATTAGTATGTCATCGATCTAAACGATGACAAATGGATTTAACAACGATCGAAACACCTCATTCATGTAGCCCTGGAAAATGGAGGGGCATTGACTAGACCATAGGGCATGACCAGGTACTCATAATGGGCAGTAGGGGTGATAAACGCGGTTTTCCATTCGTCCCCCTCTCTTATTCGGATGAGATTGTAGGCGCTCCGGAGATCCAGCTTGGTGAAGATACACGCCCCTCAGAGTTGTTCCAAAGCCGCCGGGACGAGAGGGAGCGGGTAGCTGAACTTCACCGTGATTTGGTTGAGGGCGCGGTAATCAATACATGAACGAAGGCCCCCGTCCTTTTTAGCGACGAAGAAAAAGCTTGAAGCAGCAGGGGATGTGGATGGCCGGATGTACCCTTGTTGGAGGGCCTCCTCGATGCAACTCTCCATGGCTTTCTGCTCTTGGACGGAGAGGGAGTAGATTTTGCCCTTGGGCACTGGTTTACCTGGATGGAGGTCAATGGCGCAGTTCCATGGCCAATGGGGTGGCAGCTGCGTGGCTCGCCGGGGGCAGAACACGTCCCTAAAGTTGGAGTAGCACTCGGGAAGAGTCAAACGGATCTGATCGTTGGGACTCTCCACTGATGTTGTATGGACGGGGAGGATTGGTTCAGCCTGTAAACATTGCTTGCTGCATTCCGACCCCCATTTTAATATCTCTCCACTTTCCCAGGAGATGATGGGTTGGTGCTTGGCAAGCCATGGCCGTCTTAGGATTATGTCGGAAGTGGATCGTTCCAGAACCAGAAATTCAATGTGTTCCCGATGTAGCCAGCCCACTTGCATGTCAATCGGAGGAGTGGTGTAACGAACCCATCCTCCCCTAGGGGGAGTGCCGGTAACGCAGCATATTTTGAACTGGGTAGGATGGAGGACCATGGGGATTTGGAGTTGGTGACAGAGAGCAGCAGAAATGAAGTTGCCAGCTGACCCCAAATCTAGGAGTGCCTTTACTGTAACAGAACGAGAGGCAGTATCAAGAACTAAATCAGAGGTTAATGGAGCCATATGTTTGCATAAGATATTTTGCTTACCAGGGGACGTGGGGGTTGTCAGGGACATGTCAGGCGGACATGTCCCTTTTCTGCACAGTAAAGGCAGAGACCTTAGGTCAGCCGACGCTGTTTCTCGGCAGGTGTGAGCCTGGAGATTGATTGTGGGCCCACTTTCATTGGTTCTGGAACAAATCGCACTCCTGTTGGGCGGAGAACTGCAGCAGGTTTGCAATTCACGGTGGCTTCGGATTCATTTCTGGTGGATTCATTTCTGGAGCCTGTTTGCCACTTGGATGGTGGTTCGGATGAACTTCTCCAATCCCATCGAGTTGTCTTGCGCAGCGAGTTGCAGCCTCACGTGAGGGTCCAGCCCTTGCCGGAACTTTGTCAGGAGAGCAGCTTCATTCCACCCACTGGCAGCAGCTAATGTTTTAAAAGTTAAAACATAGTCATTTATGGAACTGTTACCTTGTTGGAGTTGGAACAGCTTTTCGCCAGTGGTGGATGAGTCTGCTGATTGAGTGAGCACTTCACGGAAATATGTTGTGAATTCATCATAATCATGCACTACACTGCTATCCTGCTGCCAGATAGCCTCAGCCCACTGAAGAGCTTTGTTGGTAAGCAGAGAGATTATATACGCAATTTTTGCTTTATCTGTTGGGAACCTGTGAGGCTATCTCAAACGTGAGAAAGCGTTGGAGAAGAAATCCATTGCAGTTCTCTGCCTAGGAGGGCGCTGTGCTGCCATGGGACTAGCGTGTATCTGAAGTATCTACGGAGCACGGACAGGGAGGCAGAAACGGCTACCAGGAGACGAGACGAAATGGACGACACGGCACGGGAGGTTACACAGGTGCGTGACGGAGTCTGTAGCCTCATGTGAAGTCAGACGCTGAGTGAGGGAAAGTGAGGTGGATTTAAAGTGTGGTGCTAATGAGGGTCAGGTGTGTGCTCAGAACTAATGACAGTTAGCCTTTTTCACTAAGGTCTTAGCTTAGATAGCTTATTACTACCATTGCTGCTATACTGGATAATGCTCTGCTGTACTGCATAACAAGCAGTTCATGCAATTAATCATGTGAATATTACAAGCATACAGAAGACACTGCGGTTAAAGGACAGTGTACAACATAAATATAAAAGACAACATTGTTATTGGTGTGTAATACAAACCAATTGCATAAGAGTTTAACTGGTTTGTTTTTGAATGTTAATCAGAGAGTGATGTAAACTGATTTCTTCTTCTGAAATTACTGTTCCAGCTTTGTGACATATTATAGACTTAAGGGATAAGAAAACATATCCAGCACATATACAGTGTGAAAAATGTGAAAAACTATTTGCCCCCTTCCTGATTTCTTACTCTTTTGCATGTTTGTCACACTTAATGGTTTTTGATGAGCAGAAACATTTAACTATTAGTCAAAGATAACATAATTGAACACAAAATGCAGTTTTTAAATGAATGTTTACGTTATTAAGGGAGAAAAAAAATTGATTATCCACAAATGGCAAAAAATGGAACAGTGGTGAACCTTCCCAGGAGTGGCCGGCCGACCAAAATTACCCCAAAAGCACAGAGACAACTCATCCGAGAGGCCACAAAAGACCCCAGGGCGACATCTAAAGAACTGCAGGCCATAGGCCATAAGAAAGAGACTGGGCAAAAACGGCCTGCATGGCAGATTTCCAAGGCGCAAACCACTTTTAAGCAAAAATAACATTAAGGCTCATCTCAATTTTGCTAAAAAACATCTCAATGATTGCCAAGACTTTTGGGAAAATACCTTGTGGACCGACGAGACTTTTTGGAAGGTGCGTGTCCCGTTACATCTGGCGTAAAAGTAACACAGCATTTCAGAAAAAGAACATCATACCAACAGTAAAATATGGTGGTGGTAGTGTGATGGTCTGGGGTTGTTTCGCTGCTTCAGGACCTGGAAGGCTTGCTGTGATAGATGGAACCATAAATTCTACTGTCTACCAAAAAATCCTGAAGGAGAATGTCCGGCCATCTGTTTGTCAACTTAAGCTGAAGCGATCTTGGGTGCTGCAGCAGGACAATGACCCAAAACACACCAGCAAATCCACCTCTGAATGGCTGAAGAAAAACAAAATGAAGACTTTGGAGTGGCCTAGTCAAAGTCCTGACCTGAATCCTATTGAGATGTTGTGGCATGACCTTAAAAAGGCGGTTCATCCTAGAAAACCCTCAAATAAAGCTGAATTACAACAATTCTGCAAAGATGAGTGGGCCAAAATTCCTCCAAAGCACTGTAAAAGACTCGTTGCAAGTTATTGCAAACGTTTGATTGCAGTTATTGCTGCTAAAGGTGGCCCAACCAGTTATTAGGTTCAGGGGGCAATTACTTTTTCACACAGGGCCATGTAGGTTTGGATTTTTTTTCTCCCTAAATAATAAAAACCATCATTTAAAAACTGCATTTTCTGTTTACTTGTGTTATCTTTGACTAATAGTTAAATGTGTTTGATGATCAGAAACATTTTGTGTGACAAACATGCAAAAGAATAAGAAATCAGGAAGGGGGCAAATAGTTTTTCACACCAGTCAAGGGGATGCCTATTACCGCCGTGCTTACTGCCGCGACAAATCAACAGCGGCAAAAATAAATCAGTCGCATTTTGTGTAATTTGTGAAATGACCGGCAGGTGGCGCAAAGTGACATTTTCTTTCGCCGCAGTTTTTAAATATAATAAGAGCTTACGTCATATAACAATTCATATGTTGTATCGAAGAAATACTACGGTTATGGTAATTTCCACATCCAAGTGGACACAAACTTTACAATGATGAGTTTAAAAAAATTGGTTAAATAATGTTTAGACAGACGAACAATTTCCACTAGCTAACAATATTATTTGCACAAAGAATGAACTGTTATATAGCCTCTGTTTGTATCAGTTTATTGTTATTATTTTAAAAAATTTACATTTACAGACATCAAACTTTAAATATAGAAATAACTCGAAAAATAGACTTTCAGAATACACCATTAGAATAACTCAAAAAATACATTCTAAAACCACACAGAGACACCACATTTTTCCACCTTTCAATCTCTTAATACATACAATTAATACATACAATTCCATGGGATAGAACTAGTAAAAAATACTTTTTAAATATATTCTAAATATATTCTAAATATAGTTAATTCTTTGATTGCGAGCATACTGTAATTCATTCTGTAGGCGTGCTTATATATCAATGCAAATTGCCCCATAAAAAGTAGTGGAACCTCCGATGATCTGTTCCACAGCCCAAAAATATTTATAAAAGTAATAAATACAAAATATGAAGTAATGAAACAAATTAACTTGCACTTCACCCTTAAAAAGATTTGTTGCTGCAAGAGGGGGAGAGGAGGAGGGAGGGGGCTACTCTGTAGAATGAATTTCACACGTGCACAAATGTGTACCATCAGTTCATATATGAAAAGTATACATCATGCATTTACCAGGATTTGGAATTGAACATTGAACATACTTTAGAGAGGGTGAAGAAGTGTGTGTATGTGTGTGTTTGTAAATGCACGTGTGCACATCTGTGTCTGAAAGTCATCCTACACAGTAACCCCCTCCCTTCTCTCTTATTTAAGAGGAGGTAGGGGGCTATTTTATTTGAGAAGAAGTAGGGAGCTACTGTGTAAGATGAGAGGAGGGAGGGAGTCATTTTACACAGTAGGCCCCTCCCTCCTGTCATCTTACTTCAGCTTCACATGCAAACACACACACTAAAGGAAACACTGCTCTGTCTGGATTCTTTTTGAAGGTAAAGTGAAGGTTAATTTGTTTCTATTATTACTTAATATTTTGTATTAATTATTTTATATGAATATTCTGGGCTGGTAAACGAATCATCAGAGTTTCCATTATTTCTTATGGTGGAAATTCGCTTTGCTATACGAGTGTTTGGATATACAAGCACGTTTCTGAAACAAATTATGCTCGCAATCCAAGGTTTAACTACATATTCAATTCTAACTTTAGTGCTTCAAAAAAAATAATTTTAAAATGTGTTTATTACAAATTGCATTATTGACCACAGTTTGAGTGACAGATATTTAAAATATCTACATGAACGTCAATAATTTCTAGTATTTGGTAGTTTGTGCAAAAGCCTATGATCTGCATAACATCTGAAAACATGTTATAATAGAGATTAGGCACCAGACAAATTTTGCCTTTTCTTTAAATCAGTTAATGTGGTCAGTATCACAATTTTGATTACATTTCAATACAGACCTACAAATAGTACTAAATATTGAATAATAAATATTTTATTTATTAAACAATTATTTGTGTTGTTTAAAACATTTAAAAATACTAAAACCTTCAAATACAATATTTAATACAAAATCCCAGGCATTCAAAGTGGTGACCCTACTGTACTGTGTGTGTTTATACAGTAGCAATGAAAAGAAAAAGGTACACACATCCAAAATGCCGTTAAATCATGTGTTGGATGTACTTCAAATGACTGAAACAGTATTTGCAAATCCTGTGTTGAGGGCACATTCATGTTTAAAAATAAAGGCAAAAAAAACATGTACCTCTATTTTGCAGTTTATCCTTACACCCACATGGCTACACACAGAATTTCAAGATAAAAAGAAAAGAAAAAAAAGTCTACAATCTGAAACAGAAGGCAAAATGAACTTAAAAACGTTTGAAAATGTAATTCTTTTAAAACTGATTTAAAGAAAGTGTGACATCTGGCACAATTAAAATGTCAGAAAGAATTGGCAAAGATTTCCTATGAAATCTGGCATAGTTTAAACAAGATGACAGGAGAATGTATGGTGGGTGGGCTACAGGGGCCAACTATTAACTGAGAGGACTGTGTAGCTGCGTAGCAGATAAAAATATTTATAGCATATTTTGAAATAAATAAGCAAACATGCAAAATGTTTTTTTTCCATTGTCTTAAATAAGGAAGAAAACACAACAGGTAATGCTTTTACAGAAAATGCAATTGAGGAATTTGTCTTTGAAGCAATATGAAGGTACTACTAGCATTTAGAAATGTTTCTTTATTTTAAACAGTATTTTATTCTTTTTTTATTCTTATTTGTCATTTTACATAAAAGAAAAAAGCATGCCATACCCACAGTATATTTGTATTATACTTGGCATAACAAAATGTACAAATCTGCCAAATGCCTAAATTTAAATGTGAATATAAACAGAAAACACCACTTTTT
Organism: Clarias gariepinus; assembly: GCF_024256425.1. Lineage (NCBI taxonomy): Eukaryota > Metazoa > Chordata > Actinopteri > Siluriformes > Clariidae > Clarias > Clarias gariepinus. The sequence goes on from NC_071107.1 coordinate 13,345,085, forward strand.
TGCAGACTTAAATTTTACTGTTACATCAGTTTCAGTTTACTTAGGACAAAAAAGCAAGCAAAATATTGTAATACTGTATATAAAAACCTAGCTTGTGTGTGTGTACGTGTGTGTGTGTGGGTTTGAAAAAATAAACATCTGGTTAACTGTTTCTATATCCGTGGGAACTTATATCCTTTCACCCCACAAAGATAAATTTTCTTTTGGACATTTAATACATCTTATAACACAATATTACATGTTTATTTGCTGCTGGCACCTCTGCTAGCACTCTTAACTCAGATACAGTACAGCCGTTTTAAAAAGGCTGGCTTGAATTGCTAATACATGTATGAAGGTTAATATCATTACGCATCAAAGAACCTTGACAACATGACGCACCTTGTATCTCCTTGTTAGTTTTAATTTACCATTACACAAAAGCTGGATTAAGCACAAAACCCTTTTTTTGGGCGGGGGGTTACTTTTGGGCACTTTCTCATTGTAATGATAAAGTCTACTTTCCTGTGTTCTCCTTCTTACTGCAGCTGGATGCAAAACCACAATCAATTAATTCTTGGTGATGGGAGAATAGCAGATTGATTCAGTTTTTTTTTTTTTTTTACGTAATTGCCTTATTTTTTTGTGAAATTCACCTTGGATCCATTTGTGATATCAGAAATGTCATGATGTGATCTCTACCAAGTGAATATGGCATCTGTCAGAAGGATGCAAAGTGCATTAAGAACTTCTATTTTATACAATATTGTGTCCTTGTGGCATCTAAGAAAAAAAGCAGGATGGGTGTTAAAATTTTTACATATTCCAGATAAATTTGTTTCTGTCTTAGTGGCAATATCCTGCCCTGGTAATTAGCATGTTGTTAGCTGGGCTACAATAATAACTTCCTCTGCAGTCAAAGAGGGAGTTCAAGGGCAATGTTCCAAATTACAAAATCCCACACAGCTTCGATTAACCCCCAGGGCATGCATCCGGCTCCACTGATAGAACAGCAATCTGCAGTCTAAAATTTAGGTACTAAAATGTAGATTAATTACATTTGAGAAACTGTTGCATGGAAAAATTAACTTATCTGAGGTAGATGTACATCATTAGGAAGAAAGAGAATCCCCTTTAAAAAAAAATTATGTTGCATGAAATTTGTTTACTGTAAGGTGATACAAAAGTTCCCTGCACATATCTGGAAAGAAATTTAATTCATGGTGACAGATATATCTGTGAACAATATGTCTTAACAAGGGTGATGGAGGGAGTTAATTTTTTTTTCTGGGTGCACACTACTACATCTAGTTGATGGAAATACATTTGAAGAAAAGGTTTTTTCTGGCCTATAACGTTACAAAAGACCAGGTGAGGCAAAGGAGATCTAGCTTTTTCCTTTTAAAACCACAAAGAAACACACACACTCTCAGAAACACACACAAAACACACACACTGCTATGTCTACAGTCCAAACTTATCCTTAACCTGAGTATCCAAGCAAGTAAATGGGCTCATTAAGGTGATTGTGGTGATATTTGAAAATTAAATTAGAATGTTTTGCAAATGGTAACTCTCTCTCTCTTACACACACACACACACACACACACACACACACACACACACACAATAACAGAGCTCTTGAGAACAGAATACAAGTGCTGTCTTAGACAAGCCGACTTATTTAAAGGTGCTTCTAAATTATTAACGTAGGACGAGCCACTGACAAAGGTGTGTGTGTTCATGTGCTGAAGCAAACATTCACCTACAATTTGTACAATAAAACCCAAATATTTTACCAAGGAGGAATATGCAAAGACTAAGACTAGAACCGCTGTACAGTAGTTTCCACCTCTGCACATCCCAATTTATATATACAGTATATAAACATATATAAACACACAACAACACAAAAACATGAACATGTGCACTGCCAGTGAGTTTTAGAGTGAGACTTTCGGGAGTAAAAAATAATTGCATTAGCTGAGCATTTCCAGCACTCTTGGGACAATCAAGATTTTTCAAGTACACTTAAACACCTGCTTGACCCCTATGATCACCTTCACACTGTCATAAATATGTAGGTTCAGATCAGTGCCTTCAGGAAAGAGAGAGCTTGTCCTTTCTGTTTTATGATGCACTTCTATGATGCAGCATTGATTACTCATGTTGATGAGGCGTTATAAAATACATTTTCTAATATAACTAGCTGAAAACATTTTAATAAATGTGTTGTTGAGAATAAAAGCTATGTTGATGGTTTGACATTAAGTGTCAGAAAAAGACAAAACACTGACACACATGAAGTAAGTATAACCAAACGTATTTACAGTAAATGCTTTGTTCTTGTGTAAGAGATGCGGTAAAATTCAGCATAAAATTGAGCAAGATGGAAACTGTACCTCATGGTTAAGGACTGGGTGTCAGCGTCTCATCAGCCTCATGGTAAGTGGACAGCAGTGGTGTGGTGTCACTGCAAACATTGATTAATGTGTGATCAACCTCTTCTAACCTCTTACCTTTATTTCCCCCGGCATCCTGCAGTAAGAGGGAACAGCTGCAGCAATCATTTTTTCACCAGCCATGGCATATTACGACCTGCTAGTTCTCTGTCATGTTTCCCCCAGCTGTCCAAAACGGTGGTGCTGAGCTGGTGTTGTCTGCCTACAAACACTGAGCCTAGTTTAGAGATATGCAGTCTCTCAGCTGGATTGGTCGTTATTACAATCCCTCTGAGCCAGTTATTGAGGTCAATTGCATGCAGTGTCTGTAGTGTTAAGACAGACCATCAACTATGAGATCCGATGCGGTGTCACACCTGAATTGAGAGGACATGATGTGACAGAAACCAATGAGTGATGCATACAGTATGTTTATCTTTTGGCAACCGTCCAAAAATAAGCATGGTCAGTGATGAGCATAAAGTGTCTCCTGGGGAGGTGGTATTTAAATGTCTTGGAGAATCTTTGATGATGCAATCTCTTAACATTTTTGTTCATCATCATTTGAATACTGCTCGATGACGACTCCAGGGGCATTTCAAAGTCTTGTTGGTAAGGTGGGTGTTTAGGACGGGTTCAATTAAATTACATTTTTAATTCAATTTTGTTTATATAGTGCTTTTAACAATGGTCATTGACACAAAACAGTTTTGCAGATTCAAATAAAAATACATTTGGAAATGTTAAAAAATATGTATAAATTATAATTGTCAGTTCTCCCTGAGGAGAAGAAACCAGACTTACAGGGAACCCATCCCTAGTCACCACATGCATCCCAAACAAACCATATGAGGCAATTCTCAGCAGAGACCCAGAGGCCTCCGTCCACTGAGAACTCCAACTACTGTAGAAGTGGGGCACCTGGATGTGTCAGATAGAACCAGATAGGTCTGGAGGGAAGTGGGTGTGCCATGTGTAGCTCAACAGAGAGAGAGAGAGAGAGAGAACAGGTGTGCTATAAATTACATAATGTCAGTGTATATTTTTGTGAAGAGTGCAAGCAGGGACTGCAGGAGGACTAACTTTGGCAGAATAACTAAAATTAGGTGGAAGATTAAGGCTGCTTGGGAAGTAAAGCAATCAGTCAATTCCCTTACAACAAACCTGAGAGGTACATGACAGTTGGAAAGAACAGCATTCAAACATATTAGTTCACCTAAAGCTCCATGTCCATGACAAATCTATTCACAAAAACCTTGGCTAAATAATAAGTTTGCAGCCTAGACTTTAACCCTGAGACTGTTCATGAGTCTTGAACATTAATCGGCAGGTTATTGCATAACCTTAATGTTTTGCAGAAAAAAACTGTGCCCCTCCTATAGCCCAAGACCATGTATTATTTTATAGCTCAATGGTAGTATTTTAAAGTCAATGGAATTTCACTTGACGCAAATAGGGTGTGGATAAAAACACCCAGACAGTATTACAATTGTAATGGTACAATGGTAATATAGGACTCCAAGGGCAAGAACAAATAGATTAAAAAACAGTTTTTATAACAACGCTGTGGCTGCTTTGAACGCCGCTGGAACAACTTAGAATGTAATGACAAAACAGAAAAGAATAGAATGTCTGTGGAATAATAAAAAATTATTGACGCATGGTACAGTAGTACCATGCGTACTGCGTAGGTGTGTGAGGTATTTGAATTTACTTTTTTTTTTTTGGTGGGGGTAGTTTTTGTTGCCACTGTTTTGGGTGGACGTCAGCACCAAGGAGGACAACAGGAATTACATCAATTCATTTGTAGGAAGTTAAAATGGTATACCTGTGCTTATTGGGCTGTTGCAATCAGTAATTTATGGGGCCCACCCTTTTGGTCACCATAAAAAAAAGTTTTAGTTGGTACCAAGAATTAGGAGCAGCACTTGTTCAATTGGCTGGGACTTGCATGGCAGTGCTTGTAGACACTCTGTTGGGCTCTCTGTACTTGTTCCATTTGCCCTTTAATTGATTGGCAAATGCAAGCAATTTGGCACTGAATTTATTGTGTACACTCAACCACAGTACAAATGAGTCTGAAGACTATAAAAAAACATGGGAAGAACCTCAGAACACCCCAGTGCACAAAGCAAGGACTATGAAGACATGGTTTGGTGAGTTCAGTGTGGAAGAATATGACTGGCCCTCACAGATCCCTGGCTTCAACCTCATTGAGCATCTCTGGGATGAACTGGAACGGAAATTGAGAGCCAGGTCTTTTCGTCCAACACCAGTGCCTGACCTCATAAATTCTTTACAAAATGAATGGGCACAAATTCCCACAGAAACACTTTAAAACCTTGTGGACAGCCTTCCAAGAAAAGCTATTATAAATGTAACCAACACTTTATTAAAGTATATGTATTTGGATACAACATCATTGCAGGTTTGGCCAGATACTGTTGTCTATTAACTGTATTTACATTTATATTTAACAAGCAAGTGGAAGGTGACAGAAGAAAGGAAAACTCCACGAGACAACATGAGAAAGAAGCTTGAAAGGAAGCTATCCTTGACACAGCAGAATATACACTTCTATAAGTCAAGCTGTACTGAGTTAATTGAAAAGATGCCCAGTGTAAGCATTATTAACTATGATTAGAGGAGCATTTAATAGGTAAAAGTCCATACTACTCAGGTGAAATTATCTATTAAAGCAAGTGTGAGTCTTAACCATTAAGTGTTTTTGAGAGGCATCCTATTTAACCATGTGGCATCAGACATAGCAACAGAGATTCAGCATCAGAAGCAACAGTTTCAGGCAGGAAAATAATCATGGTGGTTTACACAGGATACAGAAGTGTCAAGATAAGAGGCTAACATTACATCAGGCAGCAAGAGTATATATAGCTTGGTTTGAGGACTGTTTTTATACCACATTGTGTCTGCTAATCCATTTCCTGATGATCTCCCACAGGTATAATTAAAACAGAAGGGAATGACTCTGTGTGATCTGGTGGATTTGGGTCATCTCTGTGCAGGAGATGTTGCCTCTTGTGTGCATCTGTGTGCGAGCAAGCACTAATGATGCAGTGTGCACATCTATTTGCTCTGTTATGTGTTAGATTCCTCATGGAATAAAGTATTTCACTCATTTTCACTATTTTCATAATAATGTAATTCAATAAAAATGTGGATGATACCGTTTATTTTAATTTTATTGTACTGTGAATAACCATGTGTTTGTCCATATACAAGAAATACAAAGAACGGGAAAGGCATCCCTGCATTGTGGATGATGATATGAAACTTTATTAGGCCATTTAATAAGACTAACATTTTAAGATTGCTACTTATGGCCATAGAAAGTATTCAATAAAATGTTTTGTTCTTCATTTAAATTTAATACTGTAGTTAAAGTGAGGCCTCATCCAAACAAAGTGGAGGTATTTTAATAAAACTAAAATATAAAATAGCACCTCAATAGTCTATAGCAGCATTATTTATGGGCATTTTCAGAAAAGGGTAGCAATTGAGTTTCTTTGAGCAACAGAAATGTAGTCTTTGTAATAAAATGTTTGATTTAAAGACCAATGAAACTGGTGAAATATATATTTATACTAAAGAACAACAAAATTAGTTTTGGATTATAGATGGATTTTTGCAACTTTAGTTTGCCTGTACAAATGTTTGTATGATGTCCTTTGACTTCCTGGCATACTACAAGTATGTGGTGTATTTCCTTCTTCTCTATTTATTGTATAGTTGTCATTTGCATGTAATACAATTTTTTTATAAAACGGGTAACTTTCAGCAAGGTCACAGAAAAGCAGGTCAATAAAAGGGTATGTTTAAAATAAGTTTCAGTCAGTTGACAACTAACTTGCCAAAATTAAATTAAAAAAGAACATTTAATTTAATCAAACTTATTCAATTAATTCAACAATCAAATTTAACTTTATTAAATTTAACTTAATTAAATCAGCATACTGAAAAAAATATATATTTTCTTTTTACCCGGCAACAGAAAATAATACGTTTGTGCAACTTAGGGAAGTGTTTTTCTGAAAGTTGTCAGTCTAACTTTATAATACACGAATAACTTACTTAGTAAGTTAAAAATTGTTACATAATTTTTTTTAAGTATAACCAGCATTTTTGGAGTGTAGGCAATTCTGTTACCAGTGCAGTGTAACTAAAGCAAAAATGTTTTTATAGAAACCTCCTTAACATTAACATTAACATTAACTTAACAGTAACATTTGACTTCTTTATTAGTGCGTGTAGTGATATGTGTTTAACTCTCAGCTGTGTGCTTGGGGAAGATGATGGGGAAGATGTGTTGCACTGCTGTATGTAGTGAAGTGTAGCAAAGATAATCAGTTTTCAGAAATAAAGCACAGACATAGCAGGCGCAGTAATATCGATGTAGGAATGCTTACTGTTTTTGTGAATGCACATTTATAGTGCCTTGCTCATTTAATGGTTATTTAAATAGATTTTTGTATACAAAAATACGAAGTTATTTTTGGTGAATTAGAAGTTTGTGTGAAATTTCACAAAATTAATTGGTCAGGATAGAAAACCATCAACAATAGAAAAACAAGAAATAGTAAAAGAAAAAAAGCAAAGTAGGTCTGATTTATACTCAAATGCTACAGGTAATAATAGTTTGGGAGTCGAAAGAGTCAGCTCCTTTTAGTGAGATCGAAGAAAGAATCATTAGAGCAATAGACGGTGTAATGGTTGTTTATGTAACTACCATTTATGTTGTTGTTTTTTAATTACCCATATAACTGCACATATTGCTATTGCACATATAACTATTGCACATATAACTAGTGTAATGTCTTTCCCTTTTTTCCCTAACATGTGTAATATTTGTATATAGAGTTATGTTTAGTGTGCATCTAAGATTTTTATTAATTTTTTTACTCTTTTCCTTCCCTCCTGTAAATGACTGTAAGCAACTGTAACCATGTACAGTATAAGCAATTTCCCTCTGGGATTAATAAAGTTCTTTAAATCTTGAATTTTTAATCTTAAAACCTCAGCATCCTTATTTTCAGAATTAATAATTCAGACACAGAAAAATGTAATCAATAGAAAAACAAGACATAATAGAATTTTTTGTTGCAACCCCCCTTTTTTGTAATGGTTGTTTATGTAACAACCTTACCAGCACCGTATTTCCCCACTCATCTGTTCTCAACCACCCAGCATTCAGCATCACCAGCATACTAATGTCTGACCTGATCATCTGTCGTCATCTGAACCTGTTTCTCACTGGTTCATGCTTTAAGTTATATGTGTTTTCTTATTTTTAATTTTTTTTTTCCTTTGAAACCTGTCAGGTACAGAGACTGGAGTGAAAATAAGAGCTACTGTAAAACTTTCCCAAATAAAAGCCAAAAGTCCTTCACAAGCCCTGGAGAACTATTCCTCAAGACTTTATTAAAAAATACAAGTAAATCTGGCTCTTTGAAAACAAAATACAAATAAATTAGGGATTGCTCAAAACTTTTTAATAGTACTGTGAGTAAATTGCATTAAAATCCTTTTCTGCAAAATCTTTATATAGGCTAGGTTTGAACTAAAATATAATATTATAAGTAACAATTCATGAATCTAATGCAGTACAATTCATTTCTGGCACTTCACACGGAGAAGACATGAATTAAGCTATTCGAGTTGAGAATGACATGATCTGAATTTTTATATCCACAAACATAGCTTCTGGTCAGTTTCCATAGTAACTGTGAGGCATTTTTTTTAGATGAACAGTGGGAAAGATGAAGATGGCCAGTTTGAATTTAGTTATATTCCAAAATCAGAAAGAGGTTTAATGAACATGTGATTAGCAGGAACAACTAATAATAATAATAATAATAATAATAATAATACATCCAGGAACCTCTGTAGTCCAACTAGGGACCATGGAGGCCAGTGGTGACCATTGTATTTGTTCCCATTTGTACAACCATGGTGGGACCTCCAATCAATTCACATGCACATTCACACTACGAGCAATCTGGAAAATTCAATTACTCTAATCTGCCTGTTTTTGAAGAAACCAGAGAACCCAGATGATAACCACCAAACATGAGGAGAACTTCATGCACCCAAACCGATGCAAGACTCCAACCCAGGAGAGTGCTAACCACTAACAGCCCTATCTCATCTATGTGATTTGACTGTGTTGACTCAGTGTAGGTGAAATAGGGGTGTAAGCCACCACCCCACCAATAATAATAAAAGAGAGTTTTCTAAACACCAGGGTAGCTAGGTTGAGCAGTATTTTATCACATGACTAGAAGATTTAGAGATGAATTGATTTGAATTGAATCAAATTGAAATACTGTATAGCTAGTACAGTTAAAATTTTATTTTCATATTATTTTTTTGTGATCAAATGTTTATTGTGCACGCAAATATTTAACACTGAATAAACCAATGAATACAGTTATGTACAAGTCACAAAAGAATATGCATGTACTGTTTATCAAAATAAAGGACCTCTTACCCACCCAGTCCACCAAAGAGCACACAAAACAAGAAAAGAAAAAAAAGCAGCCCATGCATGCTTACCCTAATGCAACGGGATGCAGAAACACAAAGACAGTCAATCAACAGGGGATAATAATAATAATAATAATAATAATAATATTTAAAAATTTCACAATGGATGTGGAGAAATAAGAAATAGTGGTCACTGTAGACGAGTTTTAAAAGATCCGGCAGCTGCATACCAATTGCAAAGAATCTTTTAAATGGCATGAGCAGTTACAGGTACTGTACACCACAGGTAAGTTAGGATAAGAGGACTACAGGATATACTTATACAGTGTGGATACAAAGCCTTTGTTTCGTCTTTGTGAAGTGATACATTTTTAAAGAAGGTGAATGGGTAACGGTTGTTGTGAAGAAACACCATATGCTTTGAGGTCTGATCTAATCTGTAAAAAGGAGGAACTAGGTAGGTTGAATAAGCTTCTAAGGTCTTGAAAAGAGCCTAGAGCATTGTCAAATAATATTTGCATTGCCAGCATTATGCCAAAATGTAGGGGATATAGACCATCCTCCTATCAATAATTTTTTGTTGTTAAATAAAGGGGTAGGTGTGTGCCATTTTTTAAAATGTCTTACATTCTGATTTAACTAAATGGCATGTCCAAATAACATTTCAGACTATGGGGCCAAAGTTTACTAGACACTTATTGGAATATTGGGAAAAAGGAAATCGTCCAAACTCCATGACCATACCATGACCATACCTTCTGGGTCACGGCAATTCCAAATAAACTGAGAGATGTCGGTATTTACTTTCTTTCAATATTTGACAGGTGGGCAGAAGGGAACCATGGAACTAATAAAGTTTATTCTAGGCATAATATTAATTTTAACAAGAGAGGCCTAAAGACAGGCCAGCAGGGTGGTTTATCCACTTCACCTTTAACATTTTTGCGTATTGAAAAATTGTACATTAATGTGGTTCAAAGAACGGAAAATCTGAATACCTACAGTAGGTATTAAAAGTGCTGAATAACAAAGATGTCGACAAAAAAGGCCAATATTCTTATTGGGTCTTTTAATAGAACAGATTTGGACCAATTGATTCTAAATTCAGAGAAAGAACCAAACACCTCAAAGCAAATTGGATATTGACTGAGTCGGATTTTCCATGAAAATGAAGACAGAAAATGAAACAGAAAACAATTGGCAGTTGGTACCTGGGCAGTGCTACAATGGCATGTTTTCTATTACTTGATTAGCATTATAACATTTGCATTTTTGGGCCGCATGGCTAGAACATTTAAAACTGTATGCTGTACATTTATCGCTATAAAATTATATTGAAAAGTCTTACTTTTTGATGACACACAAATAGATTACCTGTCTTTGTAAATACAGAACACACTGTCCCTTATTAAGGAATTGAATAAAAACATACACAGATCTTTTCACATTAGCCTTAAGAACATGATGAATGTAATTTTTATTCAATTAATTAGCCATCAACTAGAACCATTTTCAAAAAACAGAGTGGTTAAGTGGACCTGTGTGGACAGCGACTCTCGCAGGCTCCTCAGTGGCACGGTATCTGTCATGGCCTGCCAATCCTGCTCAGTCCTTCTTACGTGCAACCGCAGATACGATGAAAAGCAGTGTACAGTCCACATGGGGCACATGGCATTGTCTCGCTCACATCCCACTCTCATGGTTACAAAACAAAAGGAATGGATAAATGAATGAATTTGTAGTGGTGGAATGATAGTGCAGCAGGAAATGTTGCTGTATTAAGGCAGGTGCTCTTTTCGATCCTGAACTTGGGTTACTCTTGGGTTGTTGCTTAGACTAAGCAATTCAGGGTTCCCCAGAGATCCAAAAAATGGATTAGTAAGGTAACTGATGAGACATTAGAGAGGTTGAGCTGTCACTGATGACAAGTTAAAAGGTCTAATGTTTAGTGGTCAGTTGGTGCTCAATAGGGTTGGGGTCAGGGCTTGATAAGTTCTATATAATAATAATAATAATAATAATAATAATAATCACTTCGTTCACAAGGGCAAACAAAGGCATTTTTAGGCAGTATGGTTGGGTGTTTAAAATACCTTTGCATGTAGATAGCAAGGAAACAACAAGTAAAACTGCATACACATGCAAACCATAACCATTGATTAGAATTTTGATGGTGTAAATGTACTTTCTGTAAAAACCAGGCGTTTGCCTAGTTAACCGGTAAAATGTACAGTATGCATCGCGTCAATTTGTGAAGATTAGCTTAGAATAGCTAACCATTTTATTTATATTGGAAGTGATAACTGAAAAGGCAACTACAATAATAATATAAAGACAAGTCAATAATTGTGTTCATACGTTCTGAAAACAGATTATCATGCAAAACTCAATATAATAAATGAAACTGATTTTTAACCCTGACTCTGAGTTTCCTGATTTTATTGTTATCTAATACTCTAGTCATATCAAGAAGGATTTTTCAAATTCTAAGTTTATTTGTCACATACACAACCATACACAAAATGATATGCAGTGAAATGCTTACAATTTACAACTCTACAAAGTATAATAAATCTATTGTTAACTCATTTTCTCAGGTACAGTCACTACTGTACTTAGGGATTGAACAACGCAATAGGCTGTGCATCTGGAAGAAGCAGATTTTATCACTTATATAGTTTCCTGGTCCACAATTTTCTTTCAACAATAACAATCAATACAGCTTGTTAAACTTTCCAAAAAAAAAAAGGAGAAAAGTTACCCATAATGTGCTTTATTGTAATGCTCATAATGCCTAATATGACCACCTGCTGCTTTATGCACAGGGCACATGGTATCATCTGGAAGGCATTAGAATAATAAGGACGGAACATATGCCATACTTGAATAATGCACTATATGTTTGTGGACACCTACACATATGTGCTTGCCAAATATCTCATTTCAGATTTACACATTGGCTGTCATAATAGCCTCTACCCTTCTGGCAAGTCTTACTTCTAAACTTTAGAACATGACTGTAGGGATCTACAGTATGTGCATTTACAAGAACATTAGAGTGGTTAGTCACTAATATGGGGTGAGAAGAGTTGGAATGTAGTCAGTATTCCTGTTTATCTCAAAGGTATTGGATTCAGATGGGTTAAAGTTCAGGGTTCTGTGAAGATCAGGGTTTTTTTTTTTCACTTAAACCTTGGCAACTATTATGGACATTTTTTGTGCACAGGGGTTCATCAAGCTGGAACAGGTTTGGACTAGGTTTTATTATTCCAGTTAATGGAAATTGCAACATTAGACCACCATTTGTATGTTTGTGGAAAATGACCATTTTACTGTTCCTGGCGTTATATTGGAACATGTATTAAATTCACCAGCTAATTAAATTATTTAAAAGTTTAGCAAACGTGCACTCTTTTATACAAAAATAAACGGCTTTCTCAGTTATGAAAGACATTAAGCCTTGCCAAAGAGATTCAATATTCAGAATAGCAATTTTAACATTCATTTTCATCATGTGGTGCACCATGTATAAAATGCACTGATTTACATGTTACACATCACAGACATGATCTGGTTTAATGATCAAGGTCAGGAATTCAAGCCCTAGCATTGCCAATCTATCACTTTAGGGACACTGAAAAAGGTCCTTAACCTTCTTTATTTCATAAACACTGCATCGTGGCTGGCCCTGTGCTCTTACTAGACCTACCTTTCTAACAAGAAAAAGAAAATACAGGTGCATCATAATAAATTAGAATTAATTAAAAAGTTTATTTAAGTAAAACTCTTTTTGATGATTATGGCTTACAGCAAATGAAAACCCAAAATTTAGTTTTTCAAAATATTGTAAAAAAAAAAAAAAAAGTTCAATATTGGAGATTCATGGTGTCACAGTCTGATCAGCTACTTAACTCAAAACACCTGCAAAGGTTTCCTGAGCCTTTAAATAGTCTCTCTGTCTGTTCCAGTGGGCCACAAACGGTCATTGCTAAAGAAGCTGGCTGTTCACAGAGTGCTGTATCCAAGCACATTAATCGAAAGTTGAATGGAAGGAAAAAATGTGATAGAAAAAGTTGCACAAGCAACAGGGATAACCGCGGACACATTCCTTGTGACAAGCCACTTTTCAACCAGAGACAACATCAGAGGTGTCTTACCTGCGCTAAGGACAAAAATGATTGGACTTTTGCTCAGTGGCCAAAGTTCTCTTTTCAGATGAAAGTAAATTTTCCATTTCATTTGGAAATCAAGGAAATCCCTGTGTCTGGAAAATGACAGGAGAGGCACAAAATCCAAGTTGCTTGAGGTCAATTTGCAGTCAGTGGTGGTTTGGGGAGCTATGTCATCTGCTGGTGTTGGTCTACTGTATTTTATCAGGTCCAAGATCAGCGCAGTTATCTACCAGGAGGTTTTAGAGCACTCTATACTTCCCCACCACTGACCAGCTTTATGGAGATGCTGATTTCATTTTTCAGCAGGACTTGGCACCTGCCCACATTGCTAAAAGTACTGTAGCGTTTTTACGCCGGAAAGAATGGTGGAGAGACGAGTGAGCTTATTTGCTGCCCAATGCAATGGCTGGGAGTACTTTATTAGGCACACAGCAGGTAGGGCATGAGCAGCACCTTCACTCAGGAACCTACATCCAACTCAGCTTCAGCCTGAACCGGAGCACATTTCACACGTCACACCCCCACACACACAAACAGGGCCGAAGCCACTAACCAAAACACCTTTCCCCAATATGGTGAACACACCGACATCCCCGCAAGGCATGCTGGTCGTCAGCCGCCGCCCCGCCCATGCCACAGTACTAATACCTGGTTTAAGTACCATGGTATCCCTGTGCTTAATGGACCAGCAAACTCACCCGACCTAAACCCCATAGAGAATCTATAGGGTACTTTGATAAGGAAGATGTGAGGCACAACAATGCAAAAGAGTTGAAGGCTGCTATTAGAGCAACCTGGGCTTCCACAATGCTATGTCAGCATTGCCACAGATTAATCACCTTCATGCCACACCACATTGCTGCAGTAAATCATGTAAAGTGAGCCCCAACCAAGTATTGAGAGCTGTACATGCTCATACTTTTCAGTAGTCCAACATTCCTGTGTTAATATATATATATTTTTATTTATCTTAAGTAATATTCTAATTTTCTAATATACTGAATTTTGGGGTTTCATTAGCTGTAAGAATCTGTATAATATACAAGTTTCACTTTTTGAGTTGAATTACGGCAATAAATCAACTTTTAGATGATATTCTAATTCAGTGAGATGCATCTGTATGTCATTTGTACTAGACATTTACAGTATATACGCAATTCCCTTTCTAAATGGGTTATAATAAATAAATAATTAAATAGCAGGATTTCCAATGACCGAACCAGGAAGTAATAAGGAAAAGTTAATAATGGTTGCGTGTGATTAAAAACCGCAGGAAGCGAAAAATGTTCAGTTCAAAGGGAACTGCAAACGGTGTAGGAAACGAGTAAACAACAGGTCTTCACTTCACCTGAAAAGGGTGAAAATTTTCCCATAATTCAAGGACAACATCATATTAAAAGGACACAATCATTTTAATTTCAACTTAACCAATAAATTCAGTAGTATACAGTACATTTATTATATATAGACTAGTAAACTGCAAAAAAAAGTCTCCATACATATTTATTGTATGTTATGTTTTAATAATATGCATTATATTGGTATCAGTTTTTGTTTCAATATATATTCAATATTTATTGTCTGTAGTGTGAAATTTCCACAGCAGCAGCGACAGGTGTCCGAGGTGCTTATGTTACCATGGTAACGCACGGAGGAGTTGAGGTCTGTGCTGGTTACTTCGTAGAGTGTTCTGAAAGGTCGAGATTGGACGAGGGAAGTTCCCTTCACTGACTTTCCCTGTAAACGGAGCAGGAAGTAGGGAGCACCCTGTGAAGTACACTTCAGAATGGAATGGAGCTATCATATAGGCCTGAAAAAAGAAATAAAAAAATTCCCCATAAGTCATTGTATCTAGCTGGAGCATTAAAAAAATGCTCAAAATAAGATTTTTTTTAATTATTATCATTACTTTCAAGGCCGACATCATATTAATAGGACAAAGTACAGTGGAACCTCGGATTGCAAGTAACGCGGTTTACGAGTGTTCCGCAAGAGATTTTAAATAAAGATTTTAAATAAATTTTGACCTAAAAAACGAGCGTTGTCATGGTTTACGAGCACCAAGTATCATGTGTAACGCATGCGCTTCTTGTTTTGACACCGAGCGTAGCGTCATCACAACTGAGCCAAGGTTTTTCTCTCTCTGGCGCTGCCGGTATTTATCTCCCCTGCTGGGTCTTAGTGCTCGTCTCTTACTGGTATAATTAACATCCGTGTGTGTGTGTGTGTGTATGTGTGTGTGTGTATGTGTTTTTTTCTTTCTCTTAAGTGTGTGTTATGTGTGCGCGCGCGCATCATTTAACACCGCCGGTTCACACACAAACACACACACACACGCTCTCTTTTTCTCTCGCCTTTACTGTGTGTCAGTGCTTGAGTGTGTGTGTTATGTGTGTGCGCGCGCATAATTTGACACCGTGCCGGTTCACTCTCTCTTAATGTGTTTGTGTGTGTGTGTGTGAAACAGAGAGGGGGTGCTTCACTCGCACACAACCGGCACGGTGTCAAATCACGCTCGCGCACACACATAACACACACTCAGGAACGCAGGAGAGAGAAAAACACACACACACACAGCCTGTGCGAATAAATAGAAAAAACTTATCTGTCGGGATTTATTTTTACTTTTTTTAAGGTAACGTACAGGTTAATTTGTTTTATTTTTACTTTATATTTTGTGTTAATTATTTTTATTTAATAATTGGAACAATTAATTTTAATTTCCATTATTTCTTATGGGAAAATGTGCTTTAATTAATGAGTGTTTTGGAATACTTCCTGAATGAATTATGCTCGTAATCCGAGGTTTCGCTGTAATTAAAATTTAGCAGTTACTTTAAAGTGTGCTCCCTACTGCTCCATGTGCAGGGAATGTCAGTTAAGGGCACATCCCTGGGCAAAGTTCCACCATTCGAAACACCCTGCAACATCACAGACGTCACTTCCTTCAGGCATTACTCTGGTATCATAAACACTTTCGATACCTGTTGCTGCTGTGTAAAATCACTTATTATTCTATTTAATCATAATTATATTAATTATTAAATAGTCATTAAAACAAAAACCGATATCACTATAAAACATATACTGTACCTTTGTAACATATACCTAAATACCTTGTAAATAAATTATTTGATTATGTGTCGAGCAGATTGTTTTTATGGATTATTAGCCTATATAATAGTAAGGATTTATTGATTAAAAAATGCAGTGCTGGCCATGATTATGATGCATCAGAACAAACAGTGCACCACAGCCTGCCAGCAGGCAAAGAGCCCAAGGCCACCAACTCCCAAACTCCTCAGATCCCAAACTGATCTAGAACCCATGGCATCTGTCGGACAAAGACATCTGATCCAAGGAGCACTCAAAGAATTCTTCGCTATGCCCAAATAGCAGAGGTCTTGTGAAGTCATGCCCCAATGGGGCAGAGATTCCCAGGAAGCACAAGGGGAACCTACACAATATTTGACTATTTGCCTCAATGTTTCACATTGAAATACTATGGCGGATTGGTGTAAAAAAAAAACACACATTTAAACAAGAAGGGAATGACAGCCATTTTTGTGGCCTAAAAGGGTTAATATTGCAGTAAGTAATAAAAATGGAACTTTATTTTAGCAAAAGCAGCCATGTGATTTAAAAACAATTTTTAAACAAATACTTGTATTTGTATGCTCTTTGAATACTCAATTTTATTACTACACACTGCAGTGGGACAATCTCTATAGTTAGCCAGAGCTGCTCATGACATCCTCACCATCTATAACCTTTTCATTCCTTCATGTCTCTCCAAAGATCAAACAGTGAATGATTATTTCTCCAGAGCAAGTGTGGGTTATAAAATTAAGTACTGAGACTCCTGTGCTGAGCAGCCTATTGTAAATAATACAATGCAATACTCGTAATATTCTCTATGCAACCACTACAGAGGTTAATACGAATTACAATTATTTGCCCCAATCTTTTCACACTGACCAGAAGTTGCTTTTTCCAAATACTCACAATGGCTGCTCAAAAAAAATATGTACTCAGATTTAGAAAAATCTAAAATCCTTGTTAGCAACACATACATTTCATTTAACTCATAGCAGCTGGGTGATGCTATAACTAAAGATCTGTATAGTGCAAGAAGTGCAAGAAAATCTGAAATTGTAGTTTAATGTTTTAATTTTCACTTTTCCACTGTGTTCAATCATCTTTTTTACCCAATTCCCTACAGCAATTCTCTTTCTCAATTTTAGCTCTCTGTTGTTTTGCATTTTCCCATTTTCTCAGTTTGGTCTTGCCAATTCCCACCAACTACCCAACTCTCCCCTGTCACCCAACACCTACTACCCAGGGAAGGTGAAAAAAATGTGCTTGCAGGGAGACATGTATCCAACCTGCTAATTTTTTTTTTTAACTGCTGCTGTGCTATGGGCAATGTAACAACAATAAGTTCCACATTTACATCTGCTTACTGATGTATACAACAGGCTAAGGGTCTGTGATTGAACATGTCCAATTTTACTCCAAGTTAGGGATGACTTTGTGATTTTAAAGATTTCAACTTACCATCTGTGGGCAAGGAGTCTTTTTAGAGTGCTACTTAGGTTTTCCTGTATAAAAGAACCCTTAAGAATTCTTGCAACTTACAGTTTCTTTGTTGGTGTTTTCCTATTTAGAAAGTTGAGAACCCTTATCTAAAGATCACTTTTTCCAATAACTTGTTTTTCTGCAATTATCATTCCAAATATTCTAGTTGCATTTTACACACCAGTAAATAATAAAATAGCCAAAAAAATGAAGGATCACAGTGTTTCACAGGAATATGTGTACACTGACACTTCTCAAGAGCTCTTCTGACACTTTTATGAACCAGAGAATTTTGGACTCATCACTTTAAAAACATTCTGTCAGTAGTTGCCATGCAATGATTTATTGCATCACTGTCAACTAGACTGTTTCTTGTGAGACTGCTTATCACAGTCAAAATGATAATTTTTTGTTCTAAATGAATCTGCCAGATGAACAGCGAGGACTTAATTAGTTTTCTTTTATGTCCCCTAAGCAACAGTTTTTAAACATAAGTAGACAGTTTTTTTTCTGTCTTTATCCAAACTGCTTTCTCCAAAACTCTGTCAAAATTGAGTTTGTGGCCTAACAGTATCTTTCTTGTAGGAAAGCTATAATGAAATGTCTAAGTAAATGTGTAAGTTTAGCTATTCTAACAACTGTATGCTAAATTGGACCAATAGCACATCTGTCATCTAAATAATCGTATTAAGTTTAATGGAATGGAAAGAAGTAAAGTAAAGAAGATACCAGTAACTAATGTTGTAATGTAATGAGGTACAAATACTTGTTACTGTACATAAGTAGAATTCTTCCAGTTGTACTTTGCTTTGTTATTTACTGTATATTTCTGTCAACTACATTTCCTAAATAAAATGTCCCACCATGAAAAGTAACATGAAATCTGCAAGGGGTACATCAGGGGCATGGCTCAGGAACCACTTTAGGGTTAAATACTTAAATTTATATTTACATTTGGACATTTGGCGGAAGCTC
Organism: Clarias gariepinus; assembly: GCF_024256425.1. Lineage (NCBI taxonomy): Eukaryota > Metazoa > Chordata > Actinopteri > Siluriformes > Clariidae > Clarias > Clarias gariepinus. Next base: position 13,363,731 of record NC_071107.1, read on the forward strand.
CTATCCAGAGCAACTTACAGTACATAAGTGCTGTGAAATTTCAATCATTAGATAAATGCTTTCACTGGTTTACTAGGTTATGAACTAGAACCATCACCAGTCAAACACTTTTGAGAAGGTGGGGAGGGGTTGGAGGTCGTTGGGTTAAACCAAATACCTAAGAAACAAATTGGTCTTTAGTCAGTGCTTAAAGATTGCCAGTGGCTCAGCTATATGGACATCTAGAGAAAGTTTATTCGACCACCTTGGAACATGTCTTGTCACATCCCTGAAAGATGGTGGGACCAGTCAAGCAGAGCTGGAGAACCGGATGGAACGTGATGTGGTGTGGGATGTGATAACAGCTTTGAGGTGAGTGGGTGCTGGTCTATTTTTAGCTTTGTAGACAAACCTCAATGTTTTGAATTCGATGCGGGTAGCTACAGGAAGCCAGCGGATAGAGCAGAGTGGGGTAGTGTGGGAGGACTTAGGAAAAACTAAATTAAAACACACCCTTGGCATGTTTGTTTATGAACCATGTAATGAGCTGTAATGAACACCTCTTGAGGTCTGCATGGATCAGCTTCTCTCTTCACCTAAAGTTACTCCAGTAGCAGATGATGACCACAGCAACTACAACGATGAACTCTAACAACTCTGCGGTGGTGATGAAGATAACATTACTTATTATTTCCAAGAAATGTTCTTGTGCATTGAATTTAAATATTTTTCCAACCAGATAAGGTGCCTCTGTCAAAATAAAACTCAGCACATTCAGTAACCCAAACTCAGGATCCAACCACAAACCTCTGTCACTATTTTTAAAAGTGAATTCGATTTTTGGAATATTTATTTTTTATTTTTAAATGTTTTTAATATTCAAATTCATAATTTCTGTGGAAAGAAAAATAAATGTTTTAATTTTCTAAAAATTAAGCTGAAATCTTTATAATAATACACAGAGAGGTTTGAGTTTACATTTAACCCCTTTAACATAATTTATACTCTCTCACACACACATACACACACACTGCACGCACGCAAGCTCATTAAATGTCAATACAGTACTAAAGTATAATCATTTCTTTGCCCATTGTTTTCTAAGTCATTTCATTGCAAGAGATTGAAGATTTTACAAAAAATATATATATATTTTTGCACCAGGGTTAACATGCTTTTTTCAGTAAAAAGACATTAGGCATGATGCTTGAAAGACAGTGTAGCACCGTGGTAGACTCAGAAGAATGCACTCCTTGAAGAAGAATAAGGAATTTCTTTACTTTAAGCTTCTAAGAGAATTACATAGGCAAGAACATGGAAGAAGCGGAAAGACCTATCACAATAGGTAGAACCTATCCACTTCTATCTTGGGAGATCTTTTTAGATGCAGATTTATTCAATACCAGAGCCATTATCATGTGTAAGTTATGCATGATAACACTCTATTGACAATCTCACATTTTCAAAGATGTTTAAAGGATAATTTAATAACCAATTTAAAAAGAGTAAAGCTAAATATAATTCATTGTACATGCACATTCTGGATTTTGATGATTTCTGGTAAGGGAGAACCTTCTCAATTTCCTTGTAATTGTGTCTAAAGCTCCTTTCACACTATCAGCCTCAAAACCATTGGACTCAAATCCAATTTTTACCCTAATGTAACGCAGATCTGATTTGTTTAGGGCTGTCTGAATGCACAAATCTAATGTTTTTGAGATCAGATCTTTGGTACTAGATATATCAGATACACGGTCATGCTACTTAAATGAGAATGATTAGATCAAAATTCTTTCGTGACTTTTTGCCTTTGCACAGAGGATTTCATTTTAACAACAGAGCAAGTGGAGAAAGTAGTCACTGGAGGGAAAGTAAAATCAGTGATTTATTAGATATTTAGACCAATTAATCCATCATATAGGGCAGTGTTGAGATAATTTCAAAAGAAATGACAAAACAAAAAAAATGTAACACAGATGATGCAAGCAGATGTATTGATGTGCGCATACATGCTGTTTTAGAGGATAGACATGTCCACATTAGAGGCAGATAAAAGTCATTTTTAATTATAAATGTGACCTGACCTGATGTGCATAGCTGATTTTAAACAATGGGGCTTGTACTGTGAACGTAGTCTAAAAATACTTTCAACATTTGCATGTCATACATATATATATTGTAGCATTTTTACGCCGGGAAGAATGCTGGAGAGACGAGTGAGCTTATTTGCTACCCACTGCAATGGCTGGGAGTACTTTATTAAGCACATAGCATGTAAGGCATGAGCAGCACCTTCACTCAGGAGCCTACATCCAATTCAGCACTAGCTTGAACTGGAGCACATTTCACACACCCCTCACACAAACAGGGCCGAAGCCACCAACCCAAACACCTTTCCCCAACATGGTGAACACACACCGACATCCCCGCAAGGCATGCTGGTCGTCAGCCGCCGCCCCGCCCACGCCACACTGCCCCCACCCGAGCTGTGACCGTCCATGGTCACCATGACGAACTCCGTTTCGGAGGCGTGGAGGCGGTCGGCGCTGGCGGTGGGAACGCCGGCGTCCTTTGGCAGGTGAGGGGTGAACGCGAATGTAGTCCTGAGGCGGTCCGGCCTCCAGAGTTCGATGGTTCCCCGGCGTCCAGCTGTGGAGGCGCAAGACGGTCCCGGTGGGGCAAAACTCGTGCCCGCCCTGCCAACCGCACCCGGTAGATGACATCGGAGAGCCAAGCTGGCTGTGAGTGTCCACGCCCATTCGCCCCATAGGTGTCCCCACCCAAAAGTCTTGCTGCGGTGCCCGCGAGCGCTGGGCGGGGCCCTTCTGCCTGGCGATGAGCGGTTCACAGTTCCACAACCCGTGGGAAACAGTGGAGCCGGTGTCCACGAGCGCCCGCAGTAAGACGCCGTCCGGCACACAGTCGATGTAAAGCCCCGCGAGGCTCCCCAACCGTCCACCCGGCGCTAGTTTAGCGGCTGCTGGTGTACGCTGTCCCTCAGGCCTGAGGACGTTGCAGTGGTAGTCCGGCGGTCCCTGGCCTCGGCGTCGTCGCGGAATCTCGGAAGCGGTGTCGAGGCCTAGCCGCGACGGGTAGCCCTGTCCCCGGCTAGGTTCACCTACCAAGCGCCACTGAGCTGCGGGCGGTCGCTCGGCTCTTTTGCCGTGATGTGCCGCCATTATGGGCTCAGCGCGCTCGACCTCGCACAGCGCCTCCTTACGGTCACCCGCGCCGTCGCCTCGCCGCGAAACGTCGGAGAGCTGCTCGTTGCCTAGCCGCGACGGGTAGCCCTGTCCCCGGCTAGGTTCACGAACCGAGCGCCACTGAGCTGCGGGCGGTCGCTCGGCTCTTCCGCCGCGATGTTCCGCCGATATGGGCTCAGCGCACTCAGCTCTTCCGCCGCGATGTTCCGCCGATATGGGCTCAGCGCACTCGGCCTCGCGCAGCGGCAGGTCGCTTTGCCGGCTAACGGCGCACAGAGCTGTATCTTGCTCCGGCGCTTGCGCAGTGCCAGCCTCCACCCCGAGATCCAGCGCCGGGATTTTCTGCTTCCCGCTCCGCGTTGGTTGACGTGGTGTGCTCGCGCTAGCTCCGCCAGGAAAGCGCTTCTTCTGCGCGAGTAGTCGCTCCGCTACTCGGCAGCCCGCTTGGATTTTTAGAAGGTCCTCCTTTGTGCGCTCGAACCCGTTATTCTTCATCCCACTTCTGACACCAATGTAGCGTTTTTACGCCGGGAAGAATGCTGGAGAGACGAGTGAGCTTATTTGCTACCCAATGCAATGGCTGGGAGTACTTTATTAAGCACACAGCATGTAAGGCATGAGCAGCACCTTCACTCAGGAGCCTACATCCAATTCAGCACTAGCTTGAACTGGAGCACATTTCACACGTCACACACCCCTCACACAAACAGGGCCGAAGCCACCAACCCAAACACCTTTCCCCAACATGGTGAACACACACCGACATCCCCGCAAGGCATGCTGGTCGTCAGCCGCCGCCCCGCCCACGCCACACTATTAAATGAAAGTAAATGATGTAGATTGAATTAAAGAAATGAGAACAAACATTTTACTGTAAAAGGTTGCAGTGTGCCTAAAGATACAATAAAAAGTGTGTTTATACAGCAACCTCATTTTAGACTTCATTGAACATGGGAGCCAAAAACGTGACAAAAATGAGAGATGAGAATGAGAAAAATGTCAGAAAAATTCTTCAAGACTACATAAAAATATAATAAAGTCTGGCTTAAAAATATAATAAAGTCTGGCTTTTATTTCATAAAGATATGAAAAAAATGACTGCTCAAGACTGCATAGTACAGTAAGTATAGATACATATGGGAGGTGCAGTATTTATGCTTTTCATGTTTTTTAGAATAAATACAGAGCTGTCCTGGTTGAAACTAGAGGTGTGCATTGGTGCTGGGATTCTGTGAGATGCAACAAAAAACAGTGGGTGAATGAGGGGTTTTACTTTAGTGGTGTGTGTAGGCAGTCAAAAAATACAAAAGTCAGGTGCTTTGTAATGTATTCATTGTCATTCCAGTTGCAGCCAGTTACAGTGTAACAAGTTCAAGCTCAAGTTTAAGTAGGCTTTATTGTCACTTCAACCATATATAGTTAGTACACAGTGAAACGAAACAACGTTCCTCCAGGAGCAAGGGGCTACATGCAACATAAATTTACAACATAAATTAACAGAGAAACTAAAATAGCTAACTAAGTGGCCTAGTTAGCCGGCTAGCAGAGACAAGACAGATAGTCCTAACATAAATGAACAAAAACTAACTAACTAAGGAAGACAGGTTTTACAGAGAACATAAAGTGCACGTGCAAATGTGCAAACGAGCAACAACATATTGACAGTGCGACAACCATGACATAACAGAACATAAAATATGGTGTTGAGGTAATGGAGAAACAGTAAACATTCTTAACACAGCAGCAAGAATTGAGGAATTAGTGCAAAAATTAATTGTGATTTGTATGTACGATAGTTTGGTAGTGTAGGTCAGTGTGTCTGCACTTGTGTTGATTAGTCAGTCCAGGCCCAATGTTTTGAGGTAGTTGAGTTAAGCTGAGTGATAATGTTTGTGTGTGTGTGTGTGTGTGTGTGTGTGTGTGTGTGTGTGTTTATCAGTTCAGTCCCTTTTTGTTGAGGAGACGGATGGCTTGTGGAAAAAAGCTGTTGCACAGTCTGGATGTGTGTGCCCGAATGCTTCGGTACCTTTTTCCAGATGGTAGGAGTGTGAAGTGTGTTTGAGAGGGGTGTGTCCGATCAGCCACAATGCTGGTGGCTTTGCGAATGCAGCGTGTGGTGTAGATGTCTTCAATAGAGGTGAGAGAGACCCCGATAATCGTCTCTGCTGTCCTTACTATCCACTGTAGGGTCTTGTGGTCCGATATGGCACAAGTCCTAAACCAGACAGTGATGCAGCCGCTCAGGATGCTCTTGATAGTCCCTCTATAGAAGGTGGTCAGGATCGGTGGGGGAAGCTGGGCCTTCCTCAGTCTTCTCAGAAAGAAGGGACGCTGTTGGGCTTTCTTGTGCAGGGAGCTGGTGTTGAGGGACCAGCTGAGGTCCTTCTCCAGGTGAACACCCAGGAATTTGGTGTTTTTCGACGATTTCCACAGAGGAGCTATTGGTGCTCAGCGGAGAATGGTTGCCTCGTGTACTCCTGAAGTCAACAACCATCTCCTTTGTCTTGTCAACATTCAGAGACAGGTTGTTGTCGTTACACCAGTCCGTTAGCCTCTGCACTTCCTCTCTGTACGCTGACTCGTCGTTCTTGCTAATAAGACCCACCACGGTCGTGTCTTCAGCGAACTTAATGATGTGATTCGCACTGTGTGTTGCTACACAGTCGTGAGTCAGCAGTGTGAACAGCAGGGGACTGAGCACACAGCCTTGTGGGGCACCAGTGCTAAGTGTGGTGGTCCTGGAGGTGCAATTTCTGATCCGCACTGATTGAGGCCCGGAAAAGTCCAGGATCCAGTTGCAAAGGGTGGTGTTCAGGCCCAACAGGCTCAGCTTCCCGATCAGTTGTTGGGGGATGATAGTGTTGAATGCTAAGCTGAAATCTATGTACTGTACAGCATTCGAACGTATGTGTCTTTCTTGTCCAAGTGTGTGAGGGCAAGATGGAGTGTAGTGGAGATGGCGTCGTCCGTTGCGCGGTTAGGACGGTACGCAAATTGCAGTGGGTCCAGTGAGGGGCCAGCTGCTTAAAAATAAAGTGAAGCTCATGTCCTCTTTTAGGGTCCTATCCACTTAAACACTGAAATAATAATATTTATACATATATAAAAAAAACTAATAGCATATTTACATAACACCTACTGTATGTGCTAAATAATTAATGTTATTTCTCCTTGTAATCGTGAATGAAACTTTCTTTACACTAACCTGATAAATCCTGCGCATCACATAGGCTGCCAGTGCTAAGATCTTTTTGGTTTTTGAAGAAGAAGAAGTATATATATATATATATATATATAAAATATTAAATGCTCAGCCAAGTAATTACTGCTGATAAAATGTCATCTATCATTTTAGTGAGCATTCATCCATAAACAGAAATGTTCGAAAAATGCAAACAGTAAATACAGTACAGAGGTTGATGTAAAATAAGGAACATTCATATTTATTAAATCATTATTTAAAAATGGCTTTGGACAATTTAGAAGTAAACAGCCTGACGAACAACACTGTCAAGTAATGTATACAGTACCATAAAAAATGATGACAGAATAATAAATTCAACAAGCACAAATTTCTGTTGATTATGTTTTCTATTTAAAAGAACCATAGCATAATTATGGAGTAATTTTAAAAACTTGGAAATATGCAATCAAAATGGGGCTGCTTACCAGTGTTGGGGGACTTTTTGAATTAACAAAATTACTGTCTTTAAAAGGTAATTAGTTACATTACAGAGTTACTTTCTGATAAAAGTAACCAGTTAGAGTACTTTTCCATGAAAAAAAAATGAAATTTTCTATCCATTAAAGGAATTTGTGATTCCTCATGCATGTTGTTTTAGTCAAGACCTTTATAATTATTTTACCATCATCACTCAAGCGAAGTTTGGCCCATAGCTGTTAACTACTAATACCCCTATCTCATCTACGCGATTTCGCGCTGTGGCCGTAAGTACGGTTTATCATGATACACACTAACGGATTACATAAATTGTCTGAATAACAGATTACATTTTTGAAAAAAAAACTTTATAACTGAGTACTTAAATGGTGGACCTAACGCATTAGATTACTCGATACATCAAAAAGTAATCCAAGTAGTTTAACGCGTTACACCCAACACTGCTACTTAAACTTTTAAATGCATGTGGTCCACTGTGTATGTGTGGTAGTTTATGTGGAGTCATAACAGTAATGCAGGGTTCCTAATAGACTTTTTCATTTGCTATCTTAATCAACTAGTCTACGTACATTATTGTTTTAACGTACTGTACAGGAAGTGAATGTTATTTCATGTAAATGTAAATGATGCGCCTATTACAAAAGACAAATCCTTGATGATTCTGGACATCTTTCCTTAATATTCTTAAGTGCTGGCAGATATAACATACTCCCACAGCATGAAAAAGTCCTCCACTATATGAAGCCAAAGGCACAATGGGCAAATCAGTGTGACAAGTTGAGGCGGTGTTGAAAGCAGGGGCAACCATATGACTAAGGGTCTCGTGACAGGCTCTCTCATTACCCATGCCCAGTCAAGCCCTCATCTGAACCAGAGAGCTGAGACACAGTAGGCATGAAAACTTAATTTAGACCAGACTAGGAATACATGGTTGGAGGAACTGCACGATTAAGTACTGAAGACTGTAGAAGTATGAAATAAAGTAATTAAAGTTTTTTTTTGTTTTTTTACCACCCCTTTACTCTTAAGAGTATAAAGATTGTAAACCTATCACCCCATGCCAAGCAAACAGTCTAAAGAGGAATCCTTTTAACAGATATCAAGGTCAGACAATTTCTTAAGCCATATTCAGTCTTATTTGTAATCACCAAATTTTATCCATGTGTTGGAACTTAATAACTGTCCTCCAAATTGTGTGATATAATGCTACCCATCCCTTATTTGTAAAGTATTAGGAAAGCTGACTGTACATAATCAGCAAATAAATAGCAGTCAATGATATAGAAATAGGCTTAAAAACTGCACAACACTAAACCACAGTTTGTCAGATATACATACTTATAAGGCATGACCTAAAAAGAGACTTATTTTAATGACATAATTAAACATAATCATTGTCTCTGAAGCCATTTGTCGGTCTCAGTGTGAACACTGTTTATTTGCATAACATGGCAGTAATCAATGAGTATACTGGACCAAATGCACAGATTAGATTTTATGTATACAGACTAGGGGTGTACCACAGTGACACTATCAGTGTTTGTTCATTGTTTGGAATACAGTATTTTTAGGATATAAGCAGAAAAGCAGATACGGCCTATGGCAGGCTATGAGATGAATGCCAAACAATAGGGCAAAAAAACAAATGTAGGAAAATAGAGATTGATATTAAGAGAACAGTACTATGAAACTGGGTTAGTATGTAAGATTAAATATTCAACTACCTGATGTCTGAATACATAAACAAGACGCTCTGATAGATCCCTATTGGCCTAGATCTATTTGAATTAAATCTAAAGAACATTTGAGAAGCTTTACATTAAGAATGTGCCATCTGAAACAGGTAGACCTGCATTCTACAGTGTTTAACCTTCTTACCCAACACATCACAGGAAACGGGAGTTGTCTTTGGTGTAGTTTTCCACCTGGCCATGAAAGTAAAACTTTTTTGATGTTCAGCTAAGATATATGCTCACAGCATGCTAACATGCTCATTATACATGTTAGCCAGTGGGCTCCAAAAGCACAGAAGGCTGTACACGGAAGGTACAGTTTCTATTGTAGTTGTGTTAATGATTGTCAAATGATGGGAGCAAAGCAATGACAAAATAGAATAGAATATCTGCAGAGTGATAATGAAGAGCAGGAAGAGGTGAGCAAACCAGATTTTGTTTGTAGCTACCAGGTACCACTGTGAAGGATTAATCATTTATACTACACACATGCAGATAAACATGTACATGTACAGTATCAGCACACTACCGCCTGTACAAATGAAGATACCAAACATATAAGCACTAGTTAATAATATAAAATATGTATCAGACTGTGGAGGTTAGGGTAATATTTCAGCATTTTTTGTGGATTAATTAAGAAAAGGTGCACTGGGTGGAAGTTAAATACCTAGCAAAAGATATGTATTCTGAGAAAGTTAGGTATGAAGCGATAAGGTTAAGGGAAGCAGGAATTAAAATGGTTTAGGCATGTGAAACAAGTCAAAAAAGAAACTGCCTAAACAGTTATGAAGGACAGATAAATTAAGCCATTAATGAATTAGCTGAGGTTGCACTGATAGTAGAAAAGATAAGGATGTGGTAATGTTCATAAAAGCCAGGGACCATGAATATCTAAGAATACAGAATGATTTTTTTTTTTGTGCATGCTGTACGACAGAGAGCTAGATAAACATTAAAATTGTCATATATATTTCCTCAGATTAAAAATGACTAAATAATCCAAAACAGAAAACATACCATCCAAAAGTTTTAAAGAACTGTTGTCCATCAAATACCAAAGAACAATGATGCCCCCTGCAGTGTGGAGTTATTGAATGCGTGAGAATCCTTTACAGGCAAGCTCTACTCAGACTTTCTATAAATACTGACAAAACAATAAATTTAGCAGCATACAGTACCAGTCAAAAAGATTTATTTTCTACATCATAGAACAATAATGATTGATATAAAACCAAATTGACAATAGATAATTAACTAACAAAAGTCAGTTGTTATTTAGAAATACAAAGGTCAGAAAAGTATTGTCAAAAACATTTGTAAAATCAATGAAGCACCATGATGGAACTGGCTCTCATGAAAACCATTTCAGGAAAGCAAGACCAAAACTGCTACAGAGGAGAGTTACCAGCCTCAAAAATCATCTCAATAATGTGCTTCTCATCTGTCCATAGGAAGTCTTTCTCTCTTGCCATTGTGTTAACACACACCTAAATACTCCAGACCAGCAAACTGCCATAACTTCTGCTTTTATACAGCTGCAGATGATCAATTAATCAATAGCTGATGAATAGCAATGTTTGATTATTACCTGGCTTCAGCCTACTCTCTTAAATCCTGTAGTAAGTACCAAGAGGGTCCTTAGTATTGTCCCCATGTTTTTTTTTTTGTTTTTTTTTTTTCATTTTGATTTTTTTAAAATAAATAATGACAAAAGGAATAATGTTATATGTTATTCATCTGAGACTGCATTTGCCTACTACTAAGAACCACCTACAACCACAATCAGTGCAATAATAAGAATGATTGCAAAGAAAGAAGAATGAAGGGAAAATTACTATATACTGTACATATTTACATCCATATATACACATATTTGCATCCAGAGTCTCATTCATTTCACTTAAAAATCATATTTGATCGATTGATAATGAGAGAGCCTTACTACTTAATAAAGTCTTTTCCAGCACATCCCAAAGTTAATGGAGTTAAGGTTTAATCTCTGTGGTGGCCAATAAATGATGTCTCCTGCTTTCTAAACCACTCTTTCACAGTTTGAGCCATATTAATCCTGGCATTGTCATCTTGAAATATGCCTGTACTACCCACCGGATTTTAACCAAACTTTAGTAGTTTCAGAAATCCTCTAAGTACAGTAATTTTATTTTCTTGATGCAGGACAATAATTTGACCCTCCTGAACAGAGTAATATTTTGCCATGACTACAAGATATATCTTATGGCATGGTTGCATAAGAAATTATAAGCTACTCGCCACATCAGTTATGGCTACATAGCTTCTGGCCAGCTCAACCACAATAATCACTTCAGTTATTATTCAATGGAATGTTCTTAACTATTTGCTTAATTTAATCCAGTTGGTGATTTTTTTTTAAACACTATACATGTTATAAATACAATTTCAATTGTGTTCATGATTACTTATTATGTAATGCTTCAGTTTATTTATTTATTTATTTATTTATTTATCTATTTTAAATACAATTTGGGGTGGTAAAAGTAAATCAGTGGTCTGTTATCCAGAGGTCATGACATCATATTTGTTTACTTAATTTGCAAATGGGGAGATGGCACAAAAGGAAACTATTTTGTTTTATTAAATGAATTTACAAATGAATTTTACAACTATCAATCTAACAATGAAAAAGTATTTTGTGTACAACTGGACAAAAAAAATCTATTTTAAAAGGGTGAAATTATGGGCCTGCATTATGCAAGGAAATCATGGTGGTTTAGCCTGCTTGTTGTTGCTCTGAGGGTTTAAGAATCCAGGTTCAAGCCCCACTGTCGGTGGGTTGTCACCCTACTGTATACTACCCAGCCACTGCATGGGTAATGATGCAACCCACCCAATGGGAGGGTTGTGTTAGAAAGAGCTTCTGGAGCAAAGCCTGTGCCAAGTTGTGTGAGGACTGAATGGTCCGCTGTGACAACCCCTTTATAGGAGCAGCTGAAAGTTTATTAAGCAAGAAAACTGTTAAGGAGATTGCACATTACTTGAAAGAGTGTGCAATGTTTTTTAGTATTTTGACCACTATATACACATCCTATGCATGTATTATTCAAGGAAGATCTAGAGCTATAATACTAATAATAATCGCTCAATCAAAATACCTCCAGGGGAGAGCACAAGCTGTATCATATGTTCTTTAATAAAATAACAATCACAACCTTTTAAAACGTCTTTCTCAGTGTTTGAGCAGCAGCATGATTTATGGACAGCTGGAGATCTGAATTAATCAAATAAAGAGGGTAGAAATATAAGGCATTTCAATGCATTTCTGCCTTTTGATGGCATGTACTAACTGCAACCTCAAAAATAGCATACCTAATGTTAGGAAAAGATGCTCAGATTAATGTAAATACACTTAAGAGTTTTTTTTATATATATATAAACTGTGTTAATAAAGAGTTTTTAATAAAAACAGACAAACTAATCCAAAATGTGAAGCAAGATCAAAAACCAGTCAGGCAGAACGTCAGGCAATCGAAAATCGGTATTTGAGGCAAATCTCAGTTAATATTTTGTGTTAGTTACTTTTGGTAAATTAGTGCCTTAGTAAATGCTTTGTTCATGTTAATTAATGAAGGTCTTTTATAATGGGAGTTGATAGACCCTGTATAGTATTTTATAACTTTAGAGAAAAAAAAATGTCTTGTGCTTGGCAGTCCCTGAGGAGGCCTGTCAGCCTCAGTGCAGAATGCCAACTGCACAAAACAAAAACCAGCTTGTCTCAAATCTGAGACCTCTTGACATGTTTCATACTTAAACCTCTCTCTCTCTCTCTCTCTCTCTCTGTCTTTCTCTCTCTAAATCTCTATTAAAATATTGTTTGTCTTCTTGTTAGGCTGGTGACCATATAAAGGTCAACAGATAGAGAATTTAGCCATAATCACCACTGGCAGTAAGCCAGGTAGACCAGCCAGTTTAAACTAAGACAACACGCTCATTTTCTGTGTATTGTTTTGTCATGCAAATGTAAATTAGGATTTTCTGTGTTGCAATTTTTTTGTGTATTATGTTTTATGCATTGTTTAGTCTTTCTTTGGACTTCCTTGTTTTATGGACAAACTTTTGACAATTTACTATTTAAAGTATAAACACATAATAAGGTTAATACTCAAATACTGTTAGTGGTGTGTATTTCTTAAATTGTTGTGTTTTCTAAACCTTTATGGGATGAGTTGTCGTCTTGCTTATTTTTGCTTGTTTTCAACAAAGACGGTATAACTGCAGATATTCCTCAGATTAGTCTGAGTGCAGGATTAGTCTGAGGCATGCTTTAACTTGCAACCCCAAACCTAACAGCTATACATCTTGCTCTTGGCTGTTGATCAGATAATTATGACCTGGCACTGGCAAGCTGAACAAAATAATTAACATTTTCTGCTATATATCATAAGCCATAACATTGCATCCATAGGCTTGTCTGTATGAGCTCTCATTTTAATGCCTAAGGTGCCCCACTATTTAACTTCGAAGATCAAAGCTGTTTCTGAATATCTGTTCCACAGAATTTAAACCTTATTTAAACTGTGGATCACCAGGTCAGATGTGACTGTTATCCTGAATGTTATTTGTTTTCATTGATAAAATGTTACTTTATAATTAAATGTTTAATGTACAATATGCAAAATGCATATAAAATATACTCTATTATATATTTAGTGAAAATAAAATGATCATCATTATTGTGGTGTTTCTCAGCATTTTTTTCTCTTTTTTCAATAAGTATAGGGTTTTTAAATAAGTATAATTTAATTGAGTTCATAACTATATCACAAGGACATTATGTATAATCATATATAGAATAATTATGTAAGTGCATTATTTATTTCATCATACCTTATCACTTACATTATGATTGCGTCTTTGAATTCTCAGTGCTAGATGGAAAGGTTTTACTTTCCTAGAGGAATTACTACATGGGTACCATGCTCGTACTGATTGTATTATTAAAAGCCACTGAGGAAAATGTCAATACTTAATAGATTATGTTCTTCATGCAGACACAAAGAATTGCTGGCCTTTTCTTCTCTTCAGTCTTACAACATGGTGAAAAACAGCATCAATCATCTTATAAGGATGTTAAACACTTGAATCCATATTATAGTCACATTGTCATTTGCAGATGAAGGTATGGACAGATGTTAAGGACATGTTAGGGTGAAGTCTAGGTTTAGTTTTGCAAGGTCATTAATACATCTAAAACATCATTAATATAAACTGAAATGTTTTTAAGGGATGTTTATTTTGTGTTTTTGAAAGGAGTCAGTGTCATTTCATTGCAACTGTCAGGATGGTGACTATGAATCTTTTAGTTTCTTTTCAATAACAATATTTTTTTGTCTAATTCACTCTAGTTCAGTGTCCCATAGCATTTACTCTATATACCATACAGTTGTGTACTGTTTCTGTCTACTCAAAATCTCAGCTTTTTACTACTGTAGCTCTTGTAATAAAATACTGTATTACACCCATTTTTAATTAATAATGTTTGACTTTGCAATGTAGCCAGGTTTTTCTTTAATCTTGAATTTTAATTAAAGTTTTGTCTCTAAATTCACTCAATGATTACAAAATGAATTGTGCCTACATTAGAGAATAAGCCATACCCCATTTGTCTTGTTGGTTAGAATCTATAATTGCACATTTTTCTTCCTATGTGTCTGCTCAGCATAAATATTAGAATGCAACCCCTAAAACCTAAACCATCTTAAACATCTTTAACATTTAATTAAGACCTTAATTTGCATTATCTCAGCACACAAATATAAGAAGTAAAATATTTTTTTTAATATAAAATTTTAAAATATAAGAACTGCTGTTATACTTTATACTGTTTATGCTGTTATACCAGTTCTTTGCTTTCATATAGCCCTCAGACATAAAAACAGTTCCATTGATGTTGTGCTTGCTGCTAGCATTTTTTTTTTCACTAGTATTGCTGCTAGCATTGCTACTAGCATTGCAGCAAGAGTGGCTGGGTAGAGTAGAGATGTATACGGATGAATACAGTGACATACAGTGCATCCGGAAAGTATTCACAGCACATCACTTTTTCAACATTTTGTTATGTCACAGCCTTATTCTAAAATGGAATAAATTCATTTCATACACACCCCATAATGACAACATGAAAAAAGTTTACTTTTCATTTATTAAAAATAAAAAAATTGAGAAAGCACAATTTCATAAGTATGTATTCAGCCTTTGCCATGAAGCTCAAAATTGAGCTCAAGCGCATCCTGTTTCCCCTGATCATCCCTGAGATATTTCTGCAGCTTAATTGGTCCACAGGTGGGCCTGTGGTAAATTCAGTTGATTGGACATGATTTGAAAAGGCACACACCTGTCTATATAAGGTCCCACAGTTGACGGTTTATGTCAGAGCACAAACGAAGCATGAAGTCAAAGGAATTGTCTGTAGACCTCTGAGACAGGATTGTCTCGAGGCACAAATCTGGGGAAGGTTACAGAAAAATTTCTGGAAACTGTGGGACCTTATATAGACAGGTGTGTGCCTTTCCAAATCATGTCCAATCAACTGAATTTTACCAATTAAGCTGCAGAAACATCTCAAGGATGATCAAAAAAATATTCCAGAAATTAGTTTTTAGGAAATGTAGCTTCTAGAGGAAATTATTAAATATTACCTTTCAGCAGTTACCCAAACAGGTAGAGAACGGAGAGCCACAGTTTCTGTTTTCAAATCTTTGCCAGATAATCATCAATAATAATTCAAATACTGTAACATAAGACTCAAGTTTACATTTTGCGCTGTGAAGTCAAGTAAAATGGAAAATAACATAGAATATAGAAAGCTTAAATGTTATCAGTAATGACTGTTGAGGAACCAAAAGATCAAAAGAAGAATCAAAAGATTTCTCTACACTTTAATTTGCCCTTTCCAAGCAATTTTCAGCACTGGATATAAGTCAGTACAGCTCCTTTGGTGGTTTGAGATGTGAGATTAGGCTTTTCACTCTAAATCCATAAAAATCACAGACTTCCAGATATTTTCAAATCTGTTCCTTTTTTACAACACAAAACAAATAAGGATTTCCTCCTGATTGCATCATATTTCAGCATCTCTTGCATGATGTACAAACCAAATGAGTGGCACAGACATTTGATTGAAACATTCACTCACTCATCATGGAGGCCCTGGAGCCTATCCTAGAAGGCTTAGGGTATGAGGCGGGGTACACCCTGGACATTGGAAACCAAAAATAAAGACAGAAACATACCAGGTAGAAATCCTTATAAGATGTTTGTTGGTTTAAAATTGTCTTTATAGGACCTTTCAGAGGAGGGATATGTATACAGTATATCACCGCCGCCTTGTGGTAATTTGATCAAAATCATATATATATATATATATATATATATATATATATATATATATATATATATATATGTGTGTGTGTGTGTGTGTGTGTGTGTGTGTGTGTGTGTGTGTGTGATTTTGATCAAATTACCACAAAAATGTTGTAAGTAATAGTATGATTAGTTAAGTATGATAAGAAACAGTATTTTTATTTTTTTTTATTATTATTTCTTATTATAATAGTAATAGAATAAATACATTTCCAAACATAAGGGCCATAACCAGAATTTATATACATGGATCAACCATAATATTAACTAGAACATACACAATAAGGGGAATATACACAAAAAGGGGAATATTTTTTCGCAATATTTCGCATAATCATTTAAATGTTTTAATGTTATGGACTTTAATATAAAAACTGTAAACACTGCACACAGCTGAGCTGCATCCTCAATGTTAATTTGTACCTAAGGAAATCAAATGAAGCATGCTGATAATTTTTTTTTAATACAAATAACTTTCTCTGTGTTTACTGTATATGGACTAAAACTACACAAGTGGAGCCCAGAAAAAGAGAATAACAGACATAAACAAAGGCCAACAAAAGAGAAGGGGTGGGGGGTACGAAGTATTAGAACAGAATGTGATATTGGCCAGATTAACCTGACATGTTTTATCTGTCACAACATGACCACGATGGAATACAGCCCACTGTCCACAGGGCCTACAAACAAGTCTGATCCATGGAGAGCACCACCATGCAATATACAGCACACAACAGATATACTGCCAATGTTCTGGTGCCACACATCACAGCACACCCTCCAGAGGTCTTGTTGAGTCACAATACTGGGCATAATGTTTTTGCATTTAATGTTATGGCTGATCAGTTAACATTAGAACAAAATGTAATTTCTTCAGGACCATGGTGCAAAACATCAATAAAGCAGCATGAAACACAAGATTACACTCCAAACAATAACATCTTATCCACATTCAATATATTTCAATTTGATATCATCTTGTACTCAGATATATAAAGTGACAGTACAAGACATTTTAAGATAAGAATTAAAGTATACACAAAATAACCAGAATAATTTTTTGTCAGGATTGATAGGCCATTACGTTGTGAAGACACAATAAGGTAGTTAATACAATAATAGCTAACACAATAAGGACACGGGATAGTAAATGTATGGCACCAGAATTTTTTTTTATGGAAGGGACTATGTGCAAACAATTATCTAATGTAAGTTAGGTTTTATCTATTGTAAGTAAGCAGTAAGGTTCTGGGCTTGTTCAAACCCTGGCCTGCTGTTAAGCCCTTGAATAAAGCATTATTCCTTTACTGGATCCAGACAAACTTCAGACTACACCAAGTTATCATGGACAGAAATAGAAATCATGAACAAATACACTGAGAAGAACTAATGTTTTGAAGCGTTCCTCATGAACAGTGATCAAAATGAGCAGATATTTTTTTAAACAGAAGTACTTTGATTCCCTCTGCTGGCAGTTGTACTACAATGCAATCATCATTGACTTTCAGTACTGGAATGGAATTGGTCTCTGCAGTATTACAGAACTGGTTAGTCCTGAATTCATCACGTTATCCAGAAGGTTGACAAGAACAGCAGTGAAAAGATCAGGGAAATGAGATATTAATGCCAATAAACTGAATAATACCACAATAATGTTACAAAACAGTACAGTACATTTTAATAGACATAACTTAGATAACATTTGAACCATCATAAGGTTTGTTTGTCAGTTTATCTGTTAGTTTATCTGTTAGTTTATCTGTTTGTTTGTTTGTTTGTTTACATTTACATTTAGGCATTTGGCAGACGCTCTTATCCAGAGCGACTTACATTTTTATCTCATTACACATCAGAGCAGTTGAGGGTTAAGGGCCTTGCCCAAGGTTTGTTTGTTTGTTTGTTTGTTTGTTTGTTTGTTTGTTTGTTTGTTTGTTTTACAATGTGTAGGCAGCCAGTTGCAAAAGCTCCATTTACCTTGGGGACAAAATGGCGCTAGAATGTACAGTATTATAGAAAAAGAGGCAATCTGGTGGACGCAATGTGACTTTCTGAGCAACACAAATTCAGATGTCTTTGTGGATTCCATGCATAAACAGGTCAGAGCTGTATTGGCCCCCCTAAAATATTAGGCAAGTGGTTTTCATTTTATGGCTGATTAATTTATATAAAAAGGCATTTGTTTCAGGCAATTAGCATGTGTCTTTATTGACATTATTTGAATGTTGCTTAAATAATAAACACCGATTATTTGTTACTTTTTCTTCATTATGTAGAGCTAAAAGGAATGCCATTCATTCATCCATCTTCAATAACCACTCGAAATAGTCAAGGATTATGGATTACACAAGGTAAAGAAAAAAATCTACATAATGGCTTTTTCGGAATCCCACAATGACACAAAGAGCATGTAAAACTCTTTTTGTAAAACTAATTAACATGCCAAGCACCCCATTTAATTATAAAGGGTATAACCAAAACACAGTTTTGTTTCAAGCTACCTAATTCATTTATATGTCAAAAAATATATTTTATTACATTTAAAGCTAAATATACAGAGCAATTCTATTAATACTATTGATTTGTGTTAATTAGCCTGAACAGAAAATAACCAACAGTAAAGTTTTTATAGAAGCTTGGAGGTGATTCGTTAAAGTGTCTATTCTGCTTGTCCGGGTAGAACAAAGTGTATCTGGTTCCATGGGAGAAAATGAAAGAGTTTGGTGACTCTAGAATAAAAGCCAAAGGCCACAGTAAGGAAATCAAATTTGACACCATCCATACCTCACCTAGTTCCTCACACAACTCTCCAGACCAGTGGGAAACACTACTGAAGTTAACTAATGTGCTGTGTGTGTCAGTTGGATAGGTGTGTACCCAAATGTAAAGTCTAATCACTTTAAAAATGATGGATGATAATCTCCTGAGGCCCAAACCCTACTGTTTTGTGCATTGCAATTTATCCTCACTGTTTCTCTTTATTAGTACCTGACAACTATGACCTTAATCAGTATCTTCAAACAGAAGGAAGTTCTGCAAAATAATTATATGAGGATTGTATGAGGATTTACAGACAATGTTTCTGGGAGAAAATGTCATATCTTCATATAAATTCTGACTTCTAAGCTAAAGACTATGACATTCCTATTTAGAAATGTAAATATAGCATAGAAAAATTCTTCATTTTTAATGTTCATACAGTGCATTTGTGGGAAAATAATTATGGGTATAAATACAATACATTAGGGGAGGAATGAAAATAAATACATTTACAGCTGAGCATATATATATTATACAGTACATAAATAACATATTTAAAAAAAAGTTTTAAAAACAGTTTTAACTTTTTTAGCTTTAAACAGGTTTATATATATATATATATAGCTTAATTTTTCCCCTATATATATATATATATATATATATATATATATATATACCCAAAAATAACATAACCACTGAAAAGTAGAAAGAAAACAAAACACGATATATTTCTGCAATAACCATGAGTGCTTGACTGACTGTTTACCATCAGATACTATACTGACCCTGTTGCTTTTACCTTTTGAATGCACAATCTCTAATAAAGTGCAGACACATAGGTTATACAGTCAGAGTATAGCTCCTTAAGTACCTGGAGCTATAATGAGAAGCTCAAACAAAACCAAATGCACCCCTGACCTGAATTCAGACTGATATCTCATCTGAGAACGGTCAGTGAATTTCATGACTTTTACATAAGCAACATCTAAACACATAAACTAAGCACAAACTAAACAACATCTTTGAACTCTCTCATCAGTATTTTGCTTGTCATGAACAAATATGATTTTATTTAGATATCTTTAGCAAAAATGTATTACAAAACTAAATTAATTTCTGTGTATTGCAGCAATACATGTGCATTATCATTTATAAACATATGATTTCACAACAGAATACATAAAAAACTATAACTACAGCTGTTTACCCAACAAGAAAATAAAAAACATAATATTTTACATTTCACCAATACAATAATTTTGCAGTGAGATTTTCACAAAATTGTCACTACTGATTTATACTCTTTTCAAGAAAAATATATAACCCAGCACCTAGTTCTCTATGCACCTACAGTAGTCATTATACAAAAAGGAGAAACCATTGTAACATTAAAAATAAAACTGTTAATCATTTGCGTCGTACAAATCTTTTTGTTACATTTTTTTTATTTTAAATCATTTACATGTCTAATTAATAATAATTAGATAATTAATTACTTAATTAATTAATGTGTGACTTGATCTACATTGTCTCTCAATAATAAATAAAAAAAAATACTAATAGGAATGTAATTGTCCTTAAAAAATCTTTAAAAAAAAATAATATATATGTCCTCATTCCTATTATAAATTAAGCCTATGACACTTTTATAGGGGGAAATCCAAATAATTGTCTCAGAAAGAAGTGTATTGTAATGTTTCTATACTTTGAAAAAAAAATTAATAGTATATTTACATAAAATATGTAATATTTTATGAATGTGAAGTGCACTTTGTGAGAAAAGAAAGCGATATACACAAAATATACTATCATGGCATTCTTATATATATTTGCAGATGGCTAGCAAAGTGAATAGGCACCAAGTAACTAGTATTATACCAGTACTCCATGGTAAAAAAAAAAAGGGAAACAAAACAATACACATTGCACTATTATCAATCTTGCATAACTATTAATGATGTTTATGATAATTCGATTATTTACATTTAATTTGCCTTTTATTAATATTTTACAGTTACTAAATTCAGTTTTAAGATGAAACAATTTCTCTCTCTAGGGTTCTAAACGTATAAAACTGTGCATTTATATTGGCATGAACATGATTAAAGTTAATACTTATAAGAAATGACAAAATAGTCCATGTAATAAAATTTTGACAGTAATATAAATTCAAACATTAAATCAGAGTTAATGCAGCATGTATCTAATCTGTATCTTTCAGTTATAAATATTAAGCATGGGCTTGATGTTTGGCTCACACAGATTAATGTCAACATGGTTTTGAGTTTAAGCTCTCACCCAAAGAAACGAAGTCACAACACAGTTGTCATCCTCATTAGTTAAGTAAAAAATACATAGAAGGCTGTTTCCATTACGAGATTGCAGACATGAAAAAAGCAGACAGATAGACAAATGGATAGATAGATAGATAGATAGATAGATAGATAGATAGATAGATAGATAGATAGATAGATAGATAGATACATACATACATACATACATACATACATACATACATACATACTAGGGTAATTTTTCCTTAGCTTACACTGTAGTATTCTCTCTTTCTCTCTCTCTCGCTCTTAACACTCTGTGTGTGTGTGCACGCACGTGTTCACGTTTGCTACAAGCAGCCTATCAGCATCCAATCTGGGTGGAGCCAAAACTTGCGTGACAAACAGAAAGAAAAACAAGTGGGGCCATCTCTCCTCCGGGCATTGCATTTAATACCACTGCCTTTCATCTTTCATGTCGCTTCTGGTTAACCCTGCTTTGCCTTCACTCCTCACATCCATCTTTAATCAGCAATCCACCGAAAGCAGCACTAATTAGCTGATGCGAGCCATCCAGTCCAGAGCAAGCCATCTATGAGTTACACAAACCAACAGATGAAGAGATTCTAAGTGACTCACTATCAGACTCCCTAACATGGTGGTTCTTTATTTTGTCTTTTCAAATAAAATTGGTCATTATTTTTAGTTATGCCAACGGAAAGAAGAACAGTGTTTTCCCTTTTTTCCTCTCACAGGAAAGATGTTCGGAATTAATTTATGTGTCCAGAAGTCTGGATTTTAGTGAGTCTTTAATTCTGGCATACAATTTTTTTGCTATTTTATGAACCATTTTAATATTTTATGTTACAATTACAAATAATGTTTGCAATTATTTTTTAGTTGCTGGAAGACCAAAACCTAAGCATGAGAATCTTAAAGGCAACAGACAATTAAGTTGGAAAAAATGTGATTTATTAGATTGCATTACTGAGAAATCTGTCTTTTTGAGATTTAGTAAATTATTCTTTTATTGCGCCTTAATAATATAAAAGTTATAGAGAAGCCAAATATTGAAAACCAATATTGGAAATGAATTTTCAAACAAAACAGACAAAAAAAATGTTTGTGTAATGCTGTAACGTTTTTAACCTAAAAGTAAACTTTTAAACCATTTGTTTCAAATTGTTGACACTGTAGAATCCTTCAAAAATGTATAATTATAAGGTGGGTCAGTTTGGGGGTTTAATGTGCTCAAATTTAATGAATAAACATTGATGTCTGTGTACCTATGATTACATGACATTAAAAAAATTATATTCTTAAACATACAAAGTGTATTATTGTGGTTTATTGCTTTATTAAAAACATTACCATATTGTTTTAATTAAATTAATACAACATATAACAACCTAAAATACTTTCGAATAAGTTCTATTTATTAACAGCGCATTTTTAACCAATTATGATAACCTTTATTGTGGAATGTCTGAAAATTAACATCCTTCTCTCTCTAATTCAGTTATGTTGCAGCAACTACAAGCAGTAACTTATAAACTTTTGTTTGTTATATTTAAAACAAGAATGCAGCTTGCCATGTTATAGTCAATTGCAACAAACTGCTGACAACTTAGATTTCTACCATAACAGTTCAATGCAACTTCAGTTAAAAAGTTTTTTTCTCCTAAAAGAAAGTACTATATTGGAGATGATAAAGAATATAAATTTTGTTGGTGGTGTTTATTTGTTATTATTTGTCTTGAATTGTATCGAGTAATAATTATTTACTTTTATAGAATAATTATAAATAAAAATTATTTATATAAGTATGTATAAGTATTATACAAATCATTATGTAAGTTTTATAGAATTTGTTTTAACCCCAATCTGATGAAATTGAGTATGAAGTGTGATTAATTAACTGACAAGACTACAATGATTGACAGTATATTACCATTTCATCTTTTAAATGTAACAACTTTTATGAAGTGACTTATACAGTAAGTCCAATTCAAAACACTTTAAACAATCTATATTCTTAAGGTTCCTACCTTCATAATAGCTTACTACATACTTTGAATGTATAGAATATATTAGGAAATCAGCTGTAAATCGATAGATTATGTTGCACATCAATTAGTAAATTACAAGTGAGGGCTGTAGCTTTAAACTTGAGAAAAATTTTATTTTAAGAACATCCTCCACAAATCTCTCTCTCTCTCAATCTCTCTCTCTCTCTGAGTAACTAGCTCTAATCTGATACAGGCACTAGAAAAATCAATTAGAAAACTAAAACTGTGCATAAAGTCAGATAATTATTTATTAAATTATAATAATAACAAATGAAAGCAGTATTTTCATAGACCTTCAATATCAAATTTCTCTCTCTCTATCTCTCTCTCTAACACACACACACACGCACACACACAAAGGTATACACTTGATCCCCTATTTACAGACGTGATATTTGAACAAGGCTTGAAATAATTACTACACATTTATGCCACCAACAAAGAAGTCTAATATAATCTGTATTTACTTTATTCTCTTCCTCTTTTTCACACATACACATACAACTACACTGAAAAGCGTGCAAAATACAAGTACAATCCTACACACTTAAAATTTTTAAACAAACATGGTATTTTCCTGTAAAATAAAATAGGGGGAAATGTTTTGTACAAGATTTCTTGTTTTAAAGCACTTTAAGCCTACACACATGTTTTCATGTCTTCAGATCTTTCATTAGCCATTTAGTATATTTGAGTTTTGAAAAATGAGGGATGCAGATTAACTGAAGCCTGTTAAAAATGTTCAGCTCCTTGTTGTGATGGGTCGAAGTTGACAGAGGTCAATATGGTGAGAAGAGGTTAAACAAACTTACTCTCTTCCTGAAAAACCTATAGCTGATAAAGCACTTAAACTCAGGCTTAAGTTTTGGATTAAACATAAAAATCTGCTGTTACTGCGTCCTCATCAAAAGTAATTTGGGGGGGGGGGGGATTGAGATGTCGAACAAGCAATAGGTGTATAATGGGAATATTAATCCTAATGTATGCATTATATTTCTATTTAGAAGTATTAATCAATGTACTGCATGTGCAACATAAAAACTACCATGTCTAAATATACCGTTATTCTGTTGTACCATAAATATTTAGTTGATTAAAAAGTCTTTGTTTTTTCCCCTCATTGGTTGGTTCCTAGATTAGACATTAAATGCATTTAAATTATGCAAATTCCTATTTACAGAAATTTTACAGAAAATTTATGTTTTATAATAAACATATTTAAATACATTTCTGCACATGAATGATGAGTAATTCGTTTCAATAAGATGAATCTTAAAAATTCAGCTTCCTATGTTTTACAACTTTATGTTTAAAATTCATGAGTCTGCAGCAGCAGTACATTAAATCATATACAGTACAGTAGATAGGATAAATTAGAGAACAATGTTTTTTTTGGATAGACATAAGGACTTATAGTAGTCCTTTCTTTCAGGATTTATTTTATAAAATAAAATACCAAGTTCAAGTGTTTGACATGGGTAACTTGTAAAAAGGGAACAACACTAATAGTACTTATACTAAATAGTAATAAGAAGGGTTCATGAATAAATATATACTAAAAACCCATAATTTGTGCTGATTGCCCTGTCAGACAGTTTTAATCATGTAAACTAATAAAAATTATTCCTTCTATTACAGTATATTTATACAGTCAAATGCATACACCACTCATACATTAATCTATCTATCTATCTATCTATCTATCTATCTGTTATTATTATTATTATTATTATTATTATTATTATTATTATTATTATTTGCAACTGTACTGTATTTGTCAGTAACTGTCATTTTAATTTGCAACAGTCTGTTGAACAATAACATAATAATTGTAAGCAAGCATTATTTTACTTTTACATCCACTTTTGTTTGTAATGTAAGGTACTTTTGGGTGGAATACTAAATTAAATGCTAAGCTAAGTCTACACATTTTTAAGGTGCACAGATTTTGAAAATAAGGTGTCTGGCCCGAAATTAAAGGTAATTAAGAAAGAAACTGAATCAAAGTATTTGTCTGCATTATTACTAACTAGTAAAAGAGCCACACACTGATAGTAGGGGTTTGGCAGTACAACTAATATTTTCACTGATGATTTCCACAGTGACTGAATGCAGCTCTAAAAAGCAGGAGCACATGTCAGGACATATCAGGTCGATGCAGTTCAGGACAGGTCAAACTAAAGGCAGAAACATTAAAAAGTTGCAGTACATTAATAGATATATATTGTGTTAGTGGATTTAAAAATGCATTGAAATAAAAACTTAATTACTTAAGTTATTAGCCCTAGGTCAATGGGATATTTACCCGGGACTTTGGTGAGTAGTGAGCAAAAAGTCATGTTACTCAACCCACACTTCTTTTGTTTCACATGTCCCATTCAATGATATACAAGTCATCATACTGCAACCACACAGATGTTCATGATGATAAATTACTTTTCTATTAAGTTTGTAACTATCAACATTAAAAAATATATTGTATTTTCAATCTTTCGTGTGATTTAAACACACTGCTGCTCATTACACACATTTAAAATATGAAAATAAAAACCATGAGTCAAGACAAATGTTGCATGAATGAATTCTTCTTGTCCATTGAGACTTCCATTGAATAGTCTCCCGTGGCATATACTTGCAGTATAAGCCTATTTCACCAGTACAAACAAAAAACATTAGTTGGGTCCGTCATTAAACACCATCCAGCAATGAAGAAAAACAGTTTACTCTTCTAAGAATATGCTGTTGCATCTGATTGCATCAAGTTTTTAACAGTTATGGCCAAGCACCTGGCCTATTTGCTTTCAATTGCAACTCAATGGGAAAACTTTCCTCTTGCCAAAAGAAATGAAAAACAGTGTACAGTGCACAAGTCCCTCGTTTTAGGTTTATAAGGGGGCAACTTCCACATGAGTCCAACTTTTAAAAATGTTTAAGAGCTTTTGACCACATTTTAAACAGTGTTTTGGGCAACTGACTCACATTAGATGTTTAAAGAAATTAAATAACAATTCAGTCATTCACAATCTCCTGTACATGCTTGCATTGCAAACTATGTGTAACTAAATGTGTAGACCAAATCTTAGACTTTTTTTTATTTTAGACTTTGTGCAAATTGTAGACATTGTGGAAAATCTTTGTGGAAAAGTTAGAACTGTGCTTATAGAGAAGGTTCCCATGTGTAACATTCTGTGCTGTATAATAAGCATGGTGTGTACCAATGAGATAACAGCTTTCAAATAAAATGTGTTCAGATGTGATCATGTCTGCCTAAAATATAGCCAAACGACATGAGGAAAATAATATTACCAAAGTGTAATATTTACAATATCAAAATACATGTATAAATTTACAATACCTGTACATTTTAGAATAATAAAATTATTGTCCTACATCATTCATATTACTGGAATTAAGTTAAGGACCATCCAACACATTAATAAAAACTGAAAGAATAAAGGTGAACACTCAACATTGATGAAGAAATGTCAAAAAATCATGAATGATTGTGATTAGAGAATACATACGTGAAGTTACATTGTAAAAAAAAAAAAAAAAAAAAAGCTGTGTTCAATAGTAAGATTATGAGCATTTTTACATGCACAATGTGATAAGAACTTACAGAACCAACTAAACAGATGTGCACTTTTTAGTGAAATGAATCAAAAATACGTCTTCAGTTTGCTAGTATAAAGATTGTACTTTGGAGCACTGGAAAAAGGTCATGAGCTAATTTTTTTTTTTTTTTTTTTTTTGGCTAGGCAGTGTATAATGATGATCCCCAGGAAACCCCAGAAAAAGCACATACTCTTACTGTTGCCATGTTTAACAATGTTAAAGTTGTGATAAACTTTTAAATGATGTATGTAATGAACTGCAGTTTAATAACTTCACCAATAGATGGAGTAATATTTCTAACATCAATCTATCCACTAAGGATATTCAATTACATTAACTATGATTTTGGCAAACTGATGATTGCTAATGGGTATGTGCTTGGGTTAAATAGTATTTATAGCTGGAAAAGAGAAGAGAAGAGAAGAGAAGAGAAGAGAAGAGAAGAGAATGCTCTAAAGGCTGGTCAGCAGTGTGAAAAGGCCATGACAGTCTAGATAAAGATCAATAGGAATACATAACCTCTGCCTTCTTTTCCACAGGTTGGTGCATTTAGATGCAGAACATACCGCTGTACAAACAGATCTAAAAGTTAATTCATCTCTCTTACACACACACACACACACACACACACACACACTTACACACACACACACAAATGCACATATGACTTGAGTGCAAGAACAGGATGGATGTAATTCACTTCCATGTGTGGAAACTCTGAGGTCTGGCCTTTGTCATTTCAAGGACTAAACCATTCACATATGAAGTGTAACTTCATCAGGCAAAGGTGAAATAAAAGGTCAAAATAAAACACACGTACAGTGAGCAAAACATGGGGCTCAGTAGAGTTGAGACTCTCAATCTGTTTATGATGCCCAATACCAACGTAAAGAGTGAAGCTGTTATTAAGCCTTAATCATGACACCATGATCACTATTTCAAATAAATAAAAAATAATAACGACAATTATATTTTTGTAACGCTTATTCGAAAAAAACATTAAACCAATAGTGTTAAACTCCCCACCTTTCATCTGTCTTGATGGTTGCTCTGTAACCGCAATTGACTTTTTATCCAGTGTGACTCACGAAAATTAATTTAGTTTGATATTTATCCAATGTATTAAACTATTTTATATTTTTACATAGTTGTTCTTTTTTATGTTGATCGTATCTATGTGGCCTTGGCTATCCCAAATTTTAGTCCATATAGTTAATAATCCACGATATACTGCACAGAAAATAATATATTGCAGAAGAATAATCTTAAAGCGCTATAAAACCTTGTTAAATTTGCTAATTATTATAGACTAGTCTCGTTGCTTTTAATTCTATTTAATTGACATCTACTTAATTTAAGTACAATAGAGCAACTATCAGCTAAATAAATACTAAACGAGGTCTAAAATAATTTATCCGTTCGATTTGATAGATTTTCAAAAGTATTAAAGAAGTGCTATTGTCCAAATGAATATTAAGCTTGCACACAGAAACCATTAAACAACAGTTAGTTATCAAGGCTGCATAATATATTTTATTCTGAACGTTAGATAAACACACTGTACAAATATGTGAATTATAAGGATACCTTATAAATAAAGTTTTTGTTTATGGATATTTTAATTAGGTGTGTTATGAACTTTCATTAAGTAGTGAGTTGCTGCCATGCATAGTCTGATTCAAACGCAGAATCGAAACAAACTGTATATTGTATGATATGTATGGCTATTTACACCCATGAGAAATATGGCAGCCTATATAGCTATACAGGGGGAAATTATTCTTTAGATTTTTTTAAGATTAAAATTATAAATTTAGTATTGCTTCATCAATTTAAAAAAGTTTCAATTTAGAAGTAGTCATAGACGGACTGAGCGGTTGATATTTAAACTGGATAATTTACACCCGATAAATAAATAAATAAATATAGTGAAAATTTTACCTGCGCACAATCCGGTAATTCAGTTTGCTGAACCTGCTGAAAAATCTATACTGTAATTTTAGTCATAAACTATTTGGTTTGTACTATTAGTACTCGATACTTACTTACTTTTACTTATTTATTTACTTTATTACTTACTTACAAATAAAGTTTACTTATTTATTTGCTTGTTTGTTTATTTGAACTTTGTGTTTGGTGTATGATACACCACCGAAAAACATAATTTACCCATTAACGTTCATAATTTTTTTTTTTTTTTTTCATTTTAAAAAGATGAAAAAAGGGGCGAAAAAACAAAGATTAAGAGCGACAATTAAAGCTTTATTGAGTTCATTTGCGTTGAGTAAACGCGCGCGCTTAATCCAAAATTTTGGAATCTTTTTTCATGCATTTTTACATATAAAGCATGTTTTAATTACAAGATATTAAATGTTTTGATAATCTACATCTAAATCCATGTCTTTGCACATTTTGTGCTATAACGAGAATACATTAGGTTACAAATAATAAAATAAGACGAACTAGAGCTGATCGTGTTTAAAACTTTGTTGACATGCATTGTCCAAAGCAAAACGTCACATGGCATTTATGATAATAATGATAACATGTTTATTCGGTAAATTACCAAGACTTGTGAAGCATCCCGGGATTTCCATTAGTGCACCTTTTTTAACATCCGAAGAATTCAGTTTATTAAAAGCTCGGGATAACACAATAACCTACATTTCAATATAATTGTTCAGTGACTGGAAACAAAAGAGAATGTATATGTGGTAATATAATGCTAGCTGATTCATAAAAAAAAAAAAAAGAGTACCTGGATAAATATTGAAACAAAAAAAAAGTTTTGATTTAACGACAGGCTCATGCAATGCAACGTCGGAGTTCCTTTTCGGCAGAACGCGGGTATGACGTCAAGACATATCCCGCCAATAGGCAGTCAGAATCAGGCTCCCTGCGCGGCCCCGGTAACTGTCTAAGCAAGCATTTTTATTTGCTCCCTAATTGACCCAGATAAAGCGCTCACTGGCAGGGATCCTTCGACCCCCAGGCGCTGTCAGCCACAGAGCAGGGATTTGCAGACAGTAATAGCCTTTTACCGTACGCGTCCAATATACCAGTGTGATTGTCCAAAAAGCGTGACGTTCCCGGTTTGGTATCTCAGGACTTCATCTCAGTAAGACATGGTGCAACGGGGACATCTTGAAGAAACAGTTTCATAATTTTTTAGCGTGACACACACCCACCCTCTTCACACACATGAACTTGGATTTTATGCTAAATAAAAAAGGAAGATGCCTGAAACAATCACAGAGAGCAACACGTCTACGCTGTCGCGAGGATCTTCGTTTTTTATCGAGAACTTGCTTGGCTCAGATCGCACCGAACCTCCTGCCTCTAATCTCAAACACATGTGTGATGGCGAAGGACACAGAGAGATGAAAAACAAGACAACGTATCACCATGAAGTGTGCCGTGCAGAATCCAGCACAAACTCCAAAATAGAGATGTGCCCACCCTCGCCGTCGCCCTGGTATGGAAGGGACTCCCTGAATCTCGGGGCTGTCGAGAGATCTGATAGTGAGTAAACAAAGTCATAAATACATTGTAAGGGTTATTTTAACGTCGGCTAAATAAGAAATATACCACACAGCAAGTGAACGAGTTTTCCGAAATCACTGCAGCGAATGCACTTTGTGATGTTTTAAAGCATGTGATGTCTTTATTTAAATCAGATGTTAAAGCAAAATGATTGTGAGCAGTTAGATTGTAGAATGCGAATAAGTAGAGTATGAATGATACTACTGGCGCTGCTACACAGTGTCATATCTGCATTCATTTATTATTTAAATAAAACAGCATTAGCCTGCATAAAGTCCATACGACGTCAAATGAGCAGTATGTGTTTAAACAAGGTTGTTAATTCAACATTTTGTCTAGGTATTTGTGTAGTAATTAATTCAACACCTACTGTGTAGGTATTTGCTCTGATGCAAGAGAAGCAATTAGGCTCCTGACCGTTTTGTCGTATTGTGTAAAACCAACAAGTATGCGTTTTTCAGCTAAACCTGGAGCTCGGCATTCCCAATCTAAGTTATTTCGTATCAATGCGTGCGCTATTCACAAGTCATACGACTGCGCTGCAGAAGATAATATTTGACTTGACCAATTATAAATGCATCTGGTCCTTGTTTTGGTAACCCACGCAAAACCGCTTCTCATGACTGGGATTGCTCCTGCAAGCAGAGTGTATGAGTGCGAATATGGCATGGAGGTAAAGTGACATGAACCTGTTTGGTTGTTGTTGTTGTTGTTAATGTTAAAAAGCAGTTGGTGTCACGTGATATATTACCACTTAGTCTGTTCAAAATATCTTAAACATAAACGTTGCCTATTATAGGCAAAATATTAGTGTGACAGATGCACTAAAACAAAACATTTGTCACTTTGCAGAATGTATTGAGATAATGAACCAAACATAGGAGTTTATGTTGGAAAAAAGGCCTATGGATAATTTGCTAACCAGAACACAAGGGTTAAATGCAGAGCCCGAAATAACCAGAGGAACACTAGTGTTTGTACAGTGATTCAATTAATGATGAGCACAAGTAGTTTCTCTTTCTGACTAAATGGGTATTAACACATATAATACTTTTTGTTCAGGTCTGAAAGAGGAAACCCGAAGTTCTTACGAACAAATCGACTCCGTCTGCAGCGACTGGGACTCCCCGTTGGTGTCTGAAACCCCAGGCAAAGACCACGTGCGCAAAACGGCTGACAGAGCTGATGCACGAGATGAAGCGCGACGGCTCTCGGATGACCACTCGCCTCCTGACACCACCGAGTCCGGCTCAGTGAGAAAGAAGAAAACCCGGACCGTGTTCAGCAGGAGCCAGGTGTTCCAGCTTGAGTCCACATTTGACGTGAAGCGTTACCTGAGCAGCTCGGAGCGTGCGGGCCTCGCCGCGTCCCTGCACCTCACCGAGACACAGGTGAAAATCTGGTTTCAAAACCGGCGTAATAAGTGGAAGAGACAGCTGGCTGCAGAACTCGAGGCTACCAACGCGTCGCACTCATCTCAACGCGTCGTGCGCGTCCCCATTCTGTATCATGAGAGCGCTACGCTCGGTCTCAATGTGCCACAAGTGTCGCCTCCTATCGTAGGTTTTACGAGTTCAGTGAGCTACCCACTCACTAATTTCACTCACTCAGTGAGTCTGTTGAGATCACAGCTAGCAGGACTTGTCTAACTTCATGGACTAACTTCATGAACAATCAGGCTTATCTTGTCACTGAAGTGCAATAACACACACGGCTGCACAAAACTATGCATCCATCCAAAGAAGTCAAATATTCTGATAAAACAGCAAATCCCCCAGCCTAACTATGAATGAATACTTAGTGTTGGATTGTCTTCCAGATGTGTACAAATGACCAAATAAATAGGCTTTACCTCTTTTGTTGTCCCTCTGGGGAACCATTACATGTTCTCTGTAGAACCTCTAAATGTGTTTCCCTTTTTGAAAGAATTAATAGTTCAATGAGCCTTTTTGTAAGCGTGCACAATTTATTAAACAATGGAAGTTTTACTGTGTATATAACAGAGTATTTTATTTGCATTGTTATTTCTAATCTCTAAAATAGTCTATGCATGGGGAATCAGGCCCTCCTATTGGCCTATATGTATTTATTTAAGACTTTTTTTTTTAAAAAAAAGAACTATTTTTATTCAGATACACGTATTTATATGTTTTCCACTCTTTTTCACGCAGTGCATTTAAGTTGGTAATAAATTCTTCACAAATCTAATGTGTTAGTGCTTGTTGATGTTGTTGCACCCTTTGATTATTATTATTATTATTATTATTATTATTATGTTAGCGTATACGAAGATCGTTTTGCAAGTGCGTAAATAAAAAACCATGACAAACACCTTTCTCAGTATTTAGAGGTATCGGTCTTAAACATAAATAAATTTTAAATAATTGTATACTTTTTAGAAAACGCTATAACAATATATCTTTTTTTGCACTGAAAATAGTTTCACTCCTTTGAATGTTAATGTCTAATAATTCAGTGACAAATACAAAATGTAATCCGTGAGAAATAACGCTTAACGTTCCATCTTTACGCTTAACGGAAGACACCCAAATGATTAACGTCCATGCTTGAAGAAAAGCTAAAAAAGTTACATCTTTGAAGTGGGTTAACTTTGATAGTATGGATAATATTAGTCTAAAATAGTTATAAATACTGATTTGTTTATCGTTCTTATATGACATAAAATACATTCGTATTCTAAATATCTAGGAATCTGGCGTATATTGTAGTCTTTAGTTTAACAAATGTTATGGAATAAAAATTGAAAATGATATAAAAACAGGCATCGAAATTATAAAATGCATTACATTAATGCAATTATTGCAAAAGCAATTACTATCCGAAACAGATGTGTTTGTTGTTGCTGTGTTATTAAGTAAAATTCCAAAAAAATATGTTTGTTTATACTCGATATAATCGATATAGGCTACTGAAGATATTTTTTATCATTTAAAGTTGATGCACGCATATATTTATTCAGTATCTTCTTAAGAGCCCGGCATTTCGCATGTACGTTTATAGCACGCCCTGTGCATTTATTTAACGCTGTGGGTTTAGCTGTGTTGATGTAGGTTATTTACTGCACAGGGTGTGAACGTGGGGCTGTGGCTGTGCGTGCGCGCGCGCGCGTCACCCGCCCTTCCCGACCATTGGCCGCTGAGCCGAGGGATTTCCGCGACCAATAGACGAAAAGGGGAAACCACACGTACTTCCGGTCCGAGAAGTAACGGTCGCGCAGGACTCCGACTTGCTAGTCGGTTGCGAAGCGATGGTGCTCGAGGGGACCGAGGTCTGGGTGTAAAGCTGCGCGGAGACTGGGGCCACGCAAACCATCTGTCTGCCTGTGAATATGAGCAAGGAAGAGCCGCCGCGCCGAGCCGCGTCCTTTAAGTTCACCATCGATAGCATTCTCAATCTAAAATCAAGCGCACGAGCGTTTGACAGCTGTCACTCGAAGGCGCCTCGCGCTCCAGTCAGCGGAGACGCGCTTCCTCTTCAGCGCGATGACACTCATGGTAGCGTGTCCTCTGCTATTGCTTGTGCAAATATCAGGCAACAGAACATGCAGTTTTTGGACACTATTTTTCCCTTTCCGTACTTTAACTAACCATTTTTTCTTTCAGATCGCGCGCGTGCAGACATAAGCCCAGGATGCGAGGATGATTCTTACCAGAGCTCCGCCGGAGGAAGCGCAGACACGCGCGACAGCGGCACCGAGAAGAGCACGCGGACCACGGCAGCGGCGAAAAAGAAAACGCGCACCATCTTTTCCAAGCGCCAGATCTTTCAGCTGGAGTCCACTTTCGACGCCAAACGCTACCTAAGCAGCGCAGAGCGTGCGTGCCTGGCCAGCTCTCTGCAGCTCACCGAGACTCAGGTGAAGATCTGGTTCCAGAACCGGAGGAATAAATTAAAAAGGCAGCTGCTGTCGAGTGAAATGGACGGAGCTAGCACCGAGTTCAGTGACAGCGCGAAGACATTGGCGCTTCCGCTTTTCTATAAAGAAAGCGCTTTATTAGGAAGATGTTTATTACCGACTCCTCTGCCGCTCGTGTATCCGGGAAGCAGCGCGCCTTATCTGTGTTTCTCAAACGCCAACAAATACTTCGGGCTTTTCGAAGGGGATGTCTGACTTTCTCAAAACCACTTTTAAAAGGTCACTATATATATATAGTATATAGTATAAAATTAAAACAAACAAACAAAAGCAAATAAAGAAACAACAGTAAAACAATAGTCAAGTTAAAAATTATATAGCCTACGTTATTTTTAGCTTGACTTCTTTTACTGTTGTTGTTTTTTGTTTGTTTGCTTGTTTGAATTTTTTTGTTGTTTTGTTGTTTTGATTTTCTATTTTCATTTAATTCTTTTCTTGTTCCTTTTAGAATATCGGCTTTCAGGGACAAGTTTATTTCTATGCAAAGCTGAAAAGCTGATGTATTTATTTATAAACCGTAACTATTTTGATATAGTCTGACATATTTTATAGCCTATCTTATGACATCATAATGAGCAAAAGCCATATCCACACCAGTGCCAATCACATCATTAATACAAACATTTATGCCATTATTATTACATTATTTTTATTATTATTATTATTATTATTATTATTATTATTATTATTATTATAACTTCGCCAAAGATCGATGTGTGTGTGTGTGTGTGTGTGTGTGTGTGTGTGTGTGTGTGTGTGTGTTTATAACCTGCATATAGGTAGGCGTGCATCCCAAACATGCTCAATTCATCCCATTTTAAATGAATGTAAATGCTATTTTCTTTTTCTCATTTGTTTACTGCATGTTTATTTCTTGTTCATTTTCTTTTTTCATCAATCTCTTCTGGGTGTAACATAGCCAAGTAGTTCACATTTAGGCCTCTTCGCACCTTTTTTATTAAATTTCCTGTTTTACACTTACTTCTCAAACACTTTTTTTGCTCCTACATTTAGCAACACATAACAAAATCCACAATTGGTTAAATACTTAGTGTTGTCTTAACTCTCACAAGTGTTCATTTGTGTACATCTTCACTTATATAAATGCTATAGGATTGAGTATATCATACAAATACTGTTTACTATGTGTTAATTCAGCACTGGAGTATTTAGTACACATGTGCTGTATTTAAACCCTCTTTGGCAGAATATGGTGTTTCGATTGATGTAGAATCTTCTTAATCCTATTTCAGCCTGGATAATGTTGATTAAACATGTGAGTGTGCTTTTACAGGAAAGCAGGCTGACAATAATCCACCTGAAATCCACATGCTTTTAACATTTTTGGGGGGATCGAACAAACTAAAATAGGCAGTACATTTGCGCTAAATCTTCCCAAATGGTTTAAATCATCTCAAGTAGCAATCCTGGTCATACTCTGCCTGAAGGAGTAAATCAAGT
This sequence comes from Clarias gariepinus, assembly GCF_024256425.1. Lineage (NCBI taxonomy): Eukaryota > Metazoa > Chordata > Actinopteri > Siluriformes > Clariidae > Clarias > Clarias gariepinus. Next base: position 13,399,384 of record NC_071107.1, read on the forward strand.
AATGGTAATTTTACTGAAAATGCATAAAACATTAAACTATAATTAAATGAGCAATTTGGTGGGTGTATGGGCAGAAAATATTTAAGATTGAAGGCTTAAACATTAGAGGCACTTAGTTCTTAACTGTATGTTTAAAACAGCAATTCTCACACAGTATAAAAATTGCACAGTGCAAAATGTCACAGGAGAAATGTGACAAATGCTCAGCAGCCATGTGAAGCTGTAGCAACTGAAGTAGACATGCAACTTTCATGACTATTATCATGAGAATTAGAAGTGCAAATTTAACAGATAATGTAAAGTTTGTGCAAACAATTTACTTATTCAAATACAAAGAGCAGGGATTTGCAGCTTCTTTGTAGCTTATGTGTTAAAGTTTTTTCTTCTTACATGTTATCACACATGGAACCCATTTACACAATATGGTTTACATTGTTTTAGCCAGATGGTTTTATATTAGACTGTAGGCTTTATTTCCTGACAAGTTCAAAATTAATTGTCAAAAGTTTGACCAGCCTATCAGTCCCATCAGGAAATAAGAAATTAAATGTAAAAACTTCAACTCTAGAATTAGTGCACTGGTTGTTTTATGCATTTTAAGAGAGTGGGCACAACAGTCATGGAGATAATCTATTTTAACAATCCAGGGCTTTGTACTTTTGTTAACATAATATGGTATGTTTGAATAAAATTAATAAGATTGCGTGCACATTTTTAATGGTTTCTGCATAAGGTATGAAATTCATGATTAATTTGCAAGAATTGACACAAGCTAATCTTTCTGAAAATTTTATTTGTGACCATATGTATGGTCCATTCAAATCTATTTAAACTTAGAATGGGCCATATAACACTAGACCAACTTTACGTTTACATTCAGCAGATGCACTTATCCAGAGCAACTGACACATTGTGCAGACAGAATGAAGAACATCAGGAAGGCATCTTTTGTCACTCTAAATGATTTGTTATGCCCTAACCTTTATAATATCTTGACAAATTTCTACAGCAGGGAATAGTAAACACACAGTCGAAGTTCAGCTAATCATTCAGCTTTTAACTTGGCAGCATGGAACATTGCTCCAAATTAGGTGAAAAAAATGTTTTAACAAGCCTCCCACTGTTTCAATAATTTAACAGCGTGACCTTAATGTGAAATGTATTACCTAGTCTGAGTCTCAACAACGATGAACCAGCAAAGTATAGAGTGTACATGATACAGAAATCTTCATTTTATAATAAAAAAATTCTGTGTTGTAACTGGAGATTAAATAATCTACAAATCTTTTATATTTAGTCAAATTACATAGTTAAGCATGTTCAAAAAAGGAATTTTGTAAAACTTTGTTATTAATAAAAAATATTTTAAAATTATTTTTACAACAGTAATATAATGACTTAAATTATATAATTGATAAAAAAAAATAAATTAAGAGAAAAAAAATAGTTAACAGTAATTGGAACATCACATCCATAATCAAAAACAGACAAAACGGAAGGATCCGGTATAGTGTTTATATCCACTATTATTACTGAAGAGCTCTGACTTAACTTCTTGCATTCCTTAGATGATTACATTTACAATTAAGCTATTGCTATCAAACCATAAAATAAAAGTTATAAAAGGAATAATAATAATTGTGTCAAATGACACCAGTCCATAAGAAGTGTTTAAAAAAATTGTGATTAGATTGACATTCATGTTTTTGCTTAAGTAAGTGCATTATCAAAAAGTGAATACTGTAATTTATATATATACTGAGCTAAAACACATTGCATAGATAATATTGGAGGACTTTTTAATTTTTGGGGGAATAACAGACTATTTAGTTTGTTGTTCAATAGGTGTGTAAAAAAAAAAGTAGGTCTCACTTTTAAATGTTTTCCGTACATACTTATGTTTAAAAATATATACTTGCAATCCCTTCACAAATGAAGAGGGAAAATGTGACTGGACTCATTAGACAAATATGATGTATGATAAATAATTCCATTTCCATTTTCCTATTCTTCCAGAGACCAAAACTTAGAGACCAGGGGTTAGGTGTGACTAACTGATGCCTGCAAGATTTTCTTTTTTTTAGGCCAATGAATTTCATGAATCAGCACCTTCCTACATTCCTCCAGAGATCACATACGTACTAGCGCTTACTCAGATACAAAAAGAGTTTAAAATGTATATAAACACATACACTGTACATATTTTTTTAACTGTTTATGTCAATGGCACAGATAAATATACTACATTATATTTGGGGTGTATTTACATATATTATCATATATATTTATGGTACAGAAAGAAACACTATTGTACACACTGTATTTAAAATTTCAATATTATTATTATTATTATTATTATTATTATTATTATTATTATTATGAATGTGTCTAGGAAGAGGATAAAAAAATTCTACTGTAAAATTATAATACAAAATTCCATATAACCTCATCAGCGAGGATTTATTGCTGAAAATAATCCAACATTGATTTATGTGCATACTGATATTTTGATTATTTATTGGGTCAAAAGGATTTTCATTTCTGAACTGTCACCTCAACATATTTGCATTAAACTCACAAACAGTGATTATCTTGGAATTAAAAGTATTTATCAGTTACTTATTATTTGAGTTATCAAGGTCTAGATTTACCCTAATTAATTAAACTGTCCAGTAAAACAGGTTAAAAACAATTAGAACTCAATCATAGATACAATAAATTTAATCATGGTGGATGGCTTAATCTTTATGGGCGTGGGCCATGGAAACCTTACCCACCAGATTACAGTTGTGATGTACACATGCCTCCCAGATTGGGTTTCGGACAGTTTAGACAGTGTGAGACAGAGATTTTGATTTTTGTGCTGTGGTCTAGGACTCATCGCGGATCCTCCATATTGGATTTCATCCATGCTTTCATCTATCTCTGCAGTACATCCCATTAATGCATGTGATCTGTTAATGGTGCAGTGTAGTGTGTGTGTCTACGTCTGTGTGAGGGGCACAGCAGACTTCCTGTCTCTGCGAGAGACCGACGTTTGAAAACAGAGAGAACACCTTCTGTCGCCCTGCACTTTGCTCCAAAACCACAAGGTTCAAATGACCCTGCGGCCTCTTGCAGCCCTTTGCATCACACCAACACACCCATGCTGGGTCAGAGAAACTTAAAGGTCCAGCAAAATCCATTAGAAACAGTGACTGATCAAAGAGGCCACAACGTAAACATGCCATATGTACTAGTCTATGGGTATCGATGACTAGGGGAGCTGTACTGATGTCCTTATAGTGCCTCATTGATTGATTGCACTGTTAGTCAAAGAATAAATGACAGTTTCAGGTTTCATACGTCACGCTCTGCTGCTCAACCAGTGGTAAGATTCTTACCAACCTCAGACTCACTCATCACAATCCAATACTGATAAATTGATGGACATTATTATGAGCATGCTTTCAATTATGGGTTATGAACATCCCTTTTTTTCAGCTGGGGCCTTTCAAACACACCCACCACAGAAAATGTTGAAACTGTGTCTGCATTATAGACTTATTTATTATGAAAAGCAGAAGGACTAGAAGGGGAAAAACGTGCTGGAAAAAATTACACAATCACAACTTCTACAGTTTTCAATAGAAAAAAACTTTCAATTATAGAAAGCACAGCCAAATGTATAATTTTTCTCGCACTCAAAACTTTCTGTTTGAATAAGCACATGCATGAGTGTGGCTGCGTGTGTGTGTGCAAGAGTTTGTGCCGGGGTGTTTGGGTGCTGGAGATAGCATCTCCTAAAGTGGCCTCCCACCAGCCACCAGAGACTCTCGAGTTTCGAATGGCTTGGCTTGCGAATGCCTGGCGATGGCAACCCGTATTACCCACAAGCTTCAGAGGCAGACATGCTGTCTGCATGATTGACAGTTGATCTAGGGAGGGTTAGGGCAAACCAATGAGTAACAACTACCCAGTCATAAGTCAGACAAGACTTGAGAGACGAACGTATGTATTCAATGTTGTGTTTTCGGGATAATAAAGTATTCCTTTAAACTATTAAGTCAGGGATTATTTAATCATTAAATATATTAAGGACCAAAGCTGGAGATCTAACAATAAATCTCTAAACCACTAAGTAGTGGGTATTATGGGCCAAACCCTGATTGTAGAAAACTGCAGCCAATCATATAAGAAATAATACGATTTATGACCTCAGGATTGCAGTGTTCTATCCGTCAATTTGGTTGGAAATCACTTAAACATGTTTCTCACCAGTTGATACTTTATATCACCTTGGTATTGTTTTTGTATTTTGCAATGATTTGGTATAATATCTGAATACATTTGTTTTTTAGTTTATTTCTTTAAACATACAAATAAACTGTTTTTTAAAGACTATCTCTAACAATCAATAATCATCCAGCATGTATGCAACATAAGATGCCCTAACCCATCAATATCAAATTTCTATTTACACTTCTATATAAAAAAACAGATTTGTAGCCTCACTTTAGAAAGAAGAGAACTTTTAGCTGCACCATATTTACAGGACATGTAACAGTTATTATAATTGACCTATTCTAGCATATTAGAAAGTCTTCAGCATAGCAGAAATCTAATATTGTGGATAACATTAAAAAACATTATAATTAAATATTAAGGACAATGGCTCATGCAATGTGCTTAATAAATTGAAGTTGCTGAAGTAACTAAAGAAATGAGTAAGAAAATATTGTGTTTTATTTTCTAATACTGTTACATTTCTTACAATTAAATCTCTCTGTAAATATCTCACTCTCTTACTCTCTCACTCTCATTGTCTATGCCACTTAATCCTGTATAGGGAGTCACAAGGGGCCTGGAGCCTATCCCAGGAAACGGGTGTTACCCGCGAACCCAGGTAACACCCACCAATCAGGAGAACATGAAAACTCCATGCACACAGAGACCTGGCCAGGAACAGTACTAACCACTAAACCACCGTCCCAACTAACACTGTAAATGTCTTGTTTTGAAAAATTACATTAGCTTTTAAAAATGCAATATTGTATTTAAATCTCAGAAAGGACCAATAAAACTGAAAATTATATAATGTAGTTTAAATAGGTTTAAAATGTTTTCCTCTGCCCACTTTAAATTGGTTATTGCTATCTAATGTGATTAAACAATTATTAAGAAACAGATAGAAGCAAACATTGTAGAATAATTAAATTTTTCCAATTTGTTTTGGAATTCCCAGTAAGTTCTTGAGATTTGTAATATAAAACAACCAAACAACAAAACAACATAATAAATATAGCAAAATAATTGAAACTTTTTTCAGCATAACCATCAATAAAACTGTTAAAATCAGACAAGCTTTTTTATTACCTTACACCTTGCCAGCCCTTAGCACTGACAACTATTTCTGCTACTACTACTACTATTACTCAATGCACATTGAGTGTGTGGAAGTCAGCAGGAGTGTGAAGGGTAATTTCCCATTCATTGAGCTTGACATTGTTAATCACAGTTTTGGGTCAAGTAGGCTCAGCTGGGGGTGGGTGTGTACGAGTACATCTGTTCAAAAATGAGCCAGAGAGAGAGAGAGAGTATTCTTCTGCACGAGTAAATAGAGGCCGTTGGAGCTAAGGGCCATTCAGTAGTTTGACCTCTTGACAACTTAAGGTTGTAGTTTTTGGCAACCTAACATTTACAGGCAGACAAAGTTGAAATTCATATTTACAACTAAAATATACACTCTGTATGCTCTGTATCCACTGCTGGGTTGTTTTTATAAACACATTGTTAGGTTGTTAATTTCTTTGTCAAAATTCTGGATTATTTCAGGTACTTTAAACACATTGTTGTGTTGCTCTATGTTGGGTCAAATTAAATGTAGTGAGTCACTTACAAATAAACACCTGGTTGTGTTATTTTGACCCAACAACTGGTTTATTGTTTATTCTTTGGTTCCTCCACACGGGAGCCTGCAAAATGTTTGAAATATTTATTGAATAAAAAATCAAATGGAATGTGTCAACCCAGCAAGAGTGTTAATTTTACCCACTGGTTGGGTCAAATAAAATAACCCAGCACTTTAACATTTAACCCAGCTAGAATGTCAATTTAACCCTTGTTGGGTCAGATGAACAATCCAGAATTCTGAGTTAAATGGTCAAACCGAGCTGGGCCAAAACAACCCAACGCGTGTTCTGTCCAATAGTAACCCAACAGCAGGGTTATGGTTGTTGTTGTTTTTTTAACCAACAGTTTTTAGAGTGTAGATATAGATATAGAGATACATAGATATATACACATACTGTATATGCATTTTGGATTTGTTAAAAACAATAAGTTATTCTTATATTCTTAAACTGAAAACTCATCATCTCTCCAAAAAAAAGCTCCAAATAAAAAATATTAAGATTGTTCTAGTCATATTCTGGTTGTAGAGTAACAAGTAAGTAGCGTGTGTTCTATTAAACAATTGATTATTACATTAAATCTCCCTTAAGTTGTATGTTGAATACAAAATAAAATACAATGGAATGTGCCATTATATGAGAAAATGCTCAATTACAGGGTTGTGTGGTGTGACCTTAAATAAAGCGGCGATACGTTTTAAACCACAACACAGATTTTTTTTCCACATCCTAAACTGTTTTCTTTCTTTTTTACAAAATCAATTTCCAAGATTTACAATAAATTGCCACAAAATATTGACATTAGTTTATAATTAATTAATTTAGTTCCGGTTCTCTCTCGTATGAATATTTCATTACTAATGCAGTAAGAAATATGTAAAAACATTTTCAAATATTCCAATAGAAATGTTCACAGGTGGCTCAGTGTTTAGCACTGTGGTCTCACACCTCCATTGATGTGGGTTTGATTCCCACCTCAGGTGTGTGTCCATGTTTTCTCCAAGTACTCCATTTTCCATCCACAGTTGAAAGATATGAAGATTAGATAAACTGGTGTTCCCAAACTGACCTTTGTGTGTGCCCTTAGATGGAAGGGCATCCTGTCCAGAATGTATCCCACTTCAAGTCTCCTGAGATGATGCCTCCAGGCCCCCATACATCCAGGCCCCCATGACCCAATACATATTTAATGTCTTTTAAAATATAATAAAATGCACTTACTGTATATTTAATTACAGTAACATAATTTTCGCGAATCATTAATAAATTAATAAAAAACAAATTTTACTTCATGTTATTAGTCTCAAATAGGGTGATCAGTGTTTCCACCCTACCTTTATATAACAATTTTCTTTGTTTTCCAAATAAAAATGTGTAAAGGAAGTTTAATCTGTGTAGAAATTTGAGTTTGGGCTCATTAAGGATTTTGCTGGAGTTGCTCTGTTTGCTTGTTAAAATAAAATTGACTTTGATTGTCTGAAACGCCTGAGGAGTGAGAAAACTAGCACAGCATGCATATGTGTGTAAACAGATGACATTTGGGGTCTAAATTAGGGAGGATTGCACTTTGGCCCCAGGGCAAGATCATTAATGGTAAAAGAGAAAACCCCAGATGTCAGAACAGACACAAAAAGAAAACAATAAGAGCTTCATTTATAAGCCATATAATAATTGTACACATATAGATTAAGCCATAAAATTTAATCTTAAGTGGTTTGCAATGTGGCAATTATGGTAAATCCACAACTTTTCTCCATGTCACACAAGCAAGTCGCTCTTTATTTATTTATTTATTTAGTTTAATTCAAAGCACTAATTCATTTCTAAATAAACTATACTTAATTGGCATTGCATGTATTATAATTATTATTATTATTATTGTTGTTGTTGTTGTTATTATTATCATTATTATTATTATTATTATTATTGCCTATATTAACAATCACAAGGTCAATTGACATCAAATTTGCACAGATCATGTCAGTTTACAAATTTACTTTGTTACATTGTTTACATTAAGACAATTCAAATGTTTCACTTTTTTACATGTTTTTGATATTTTACATGTTTCTATGTTTGTTTCACGTTTCACTTTTTTAATTTTTTTGTTTCACGAGTAGGTCATGTGTTTTCATTTTGCATATGTGATTTTCTCTTTTATTCCACATGATCACATATTTCTCACATGATATCACTCATGAACCTATGTGCGCGGGTTTAGACATAGCATACAGTATATAATGCAGCTTTTTTTTTCCATTCAAGAAAAGTGTTTAAAAATAATCTAAGTAACTGGCTGATGATTGAGAGCATTCGATTGCACTGTAATGGCAACATCAATTCCACTGCATTTTTTTTTTTTTTTTTGCAGAATGTCAAATTATTTCCCCTGCTTTGTTGCAAAAAGGTTAAACACAGCCATAACTGCAACACAAAACCATGCATTCAGTAGTATGCTAATTGCCATAAACTCAAATACATAAAAATCAAAATGCAGTAGGATAACTGTGATATCACCATGTGCATGAGTGTGTGAGATCACACACATCCCTGAAGTGGCCAGTGGTCCAGAGAGACATTTGTAACAAGAACTCCATGACACAGCACATTACAACGGCAACAACATTCTATTCGTTAGGAAGAGCAACTGGAGAAGAGAACATGGCTTCTCAATACCCCCTAAAGAGTTTCAGATAGCTTATTGATCCACTAATTTAGTCGACTTCTGTGGTTGAGGCAAGGCATGGTGCTTAAGGAAATTGAATGGGGGTTAAGGGACAACAAGGAGCTTCTGGGCATGGGATTGGAATGAACATGTGAGAAAAGATCAGCGAAAGAGAGAGAGAGAGAGAGAGAGAGAGAGAGAGTGTGTGTGTCACAGAAACACCAGGCACATATAGTACTTTCATGAAAAGTGGTTGATGGGCATAAAGAATTTATGAGATTGTGTCTAGCTCACCGTGCCAACACATCAGCTTTCAGTTCAGCCTGATTCAGCAAGCTTCTCATGGCAAAATATGAAACTTCAAGGCTCCACTAAGCGCTCTCTCTCTCTCACTCTCTCTCTCTCACTCACTCACAGAGTTTGTACTCTGGCCCATCACACTGCTGATGTCCACTGGCCATTTAAAACTGTGTGACAGAAAAGACTAAATCAATGATCCAGACATGGGCGTGCTGAAACTCGAGACTAATGGGGAATAAATTAGAGTGACCAGGGTATCTATATTCTGTGTGTGTGTGTGTGTGTGTGTGTGTGTGTGTGTGTGTGTGTGTGTGTGTGTGTGTGTGTGTGTGTGTGTGCAGGATGAAACAGATCTGGGCATCCACAGCAAGGGAGTTCATTTTTGATAGTTGTGGAACGATAAAAAAAGAAACAAAATTGGTTATACTTAATGGATGTCTACTGGCAAAGCCAGACTCCTGAATAAATATCTGATATTATACATCAGCTTATACATATTTTATTATACATATTGCTGAAAATACTTAAAAGATTCTTAAAGAATCTTGAATGGAGAAAGATTCTACATAATTACATAATAACTGGTCGTTATTTTGCCCAAAAATGTAGGAACCTTTGTAGTCCAACCAGAGGCAGTGGAGGCCAATGGTCCTCTAGTCAACATTCACACATGCATTCACACACACTACAGGCAATTTGGCAATGCCAATTAGCCCAATTTGCATATTGTTGGAGTGTGGAAACCTACCTAGCAGGGCGAGAACATGCACACTCAATGCGCACAGACTCTGAGGTGGGAATTAAACTCATAACCTGGATTTAAAAATAAAAGAAAAGTTTTGGCTGTAAATTGGAATTTAATGTAACTTTAGTAGTAGTTTAAGTCCAGGTTCAGGTGTTTTCCTGAAATTAATCCTGCGCCATAAATTAAATCAAAATTTTAAATAGAAGTAAAGTTATGAGCAGTTATGTACCAGATTATGTGCCATATTATTCCCTCAAGGTGGGCGTGTCTATTCACTTCAGTCAACAGAGCCAATCAACGAGATAGTTTACCGTGTATAGAAAGAGTATTTTAGTCCTTACATCTACCACCACCACAGATTGCTAAAAACATTTTTTTTAACTCTGCAGATTTTGTGTTGGCACACTCTCACTTTTAATTTTTTCCCTTGATCCTCTGACCTTTCAGTCCATGTCCTCTTATCCTTCTGCTCTTTCCTCCTTCTTTCTTTCTCCCCTCTGTTAATTGATCAATAATCTGCTTTTAGTAGCTCATTATCGCTTACATTAACACAATGAGAGTGCTCAGATGTGTGTGTGTGTGTGTGTGTGTGTGTGTGTGTGTGTGTGTGTGTGTGTGTGTGTGTGTGTGTGTGTGTGTGTGTGTGAATCTAATTGAGAATCTGAAACTCCATTATTGAAAAATATAAGCGGGCCTATATAAGTGTTTTATATTATTTAATACTAATTGCAATTATTTAAATCACCTAACGTCTATTAAATAAGCTTTCAGCATAAGAGCTTTAAGTAAAATGAAATCTGAAACAAACAACAGTAAATAAGCCTCTCTGTGAGCTTTATCTAGATCAAATATCTCTGAGCAGTAAGTCTTTATATTTCTGCACGTATTTGTGAGACACACATTATTCTGAATGGTGTGAACGGTTTAAACACGTATATGATTCACCTAATTACATTATGAGACATGATAGCAGGGTATTAAGGTGTGACTTAATTTGAAACCAGCGAAGTAAACATAACAGTGACAGTATTGTAAGTAGGTCTTGGGTGGTCTCACAGACTTTCCCTCACAGACTCTTTTTAACATGATCCAAAATTGATAATCATATTCAATTGTTATGATAGATCATTTTAGTCCAATCATTGGGTTAATCAACCAGAGGTATAACATTTATGTGATATACATATATATGCATATATATGCATATATATACCTATACATGCATACAAGTCTAACAGGATATAAAATTAATCATCCTGCCAGAAGAAATCAACAGTGGCATTTTGGAATAACTTAAAAACAGTTAATAAGTAGACAAAGTGTTTATAATTATATTAATTACAGCATCTTACAGCTTACCCCTTTTTCCCATACTGTGGAATTCAGAAATCCTGACTGGAGAACCTGATAAAAATAAGACCTTTAAGCAAAGTGCTGGTACATCTTTTGACTGTCGTAGTGTTAACTCTCTGTTTAATTTTCTTTAAAAAAATATTGCTGTGAAATGCATCTTTCTTTTTTTTCATATTTGTCTTTTACTTTTTTTTGCTTTTTTGGGTGGGGGGGGGCCGTCAGTGGGGTCAGGGGTAGCTCAGTGGTTAAGGCATTGGACTACAATTCAGAAGATTCCAGGTTCAAACCCCACAACCACCAGGGTGCCACTGTTGGGCCCTTGAGCAAGGTCCTTAACCCTCAATTGCTCAGATGTTTAATGACATAAAAATGTAAGTTGCTCTGGATAAAAGCGTCTGCCACATGCCTAAATGTAAATGTAAATTAATGCCACAGAACCTCAATTTAATTTAATTTAAGTCTGAATTTTGACTAGATCACACCAAAACCTTAATTTTTTTTTTTTAGCTATTCGGAAGTGGACTTGCTGATGTGTTTTAATTTATTATCCTACAAGATTTTCTAGTAGAGCAGAGAATTCATGGTTTGACCAGCCCTAGTCAATCACACTACCACCACCATGACTGTATGATGTTCTGTGTGTTTTTCTGTGTTAGTTTTATGTCAGATGTAATAGGGCACACACCTTCCAAAAATTTTTTTATTTTGTCTCATCAGTCCACAGAATACTTGTTCAAAAGTTTTCATAACTCTTCCAACTCTACGCCAATTCTACGCCATTTTTTGCCCAACATTGACCTTAACTGAGGCAAGTGAGGCCTGCAGTTCTGTGGATGTTGTTCTGGGTTCTTTTTATGAGCTTCTGGATGAGTCTTCATTGTTCTCCTGGAGTAATTTTGGGTGGGCCTGCCACTCCTGGGAAAGTTCACCACTGTTCCAAGTTTTCTCTGTTTGTGAATAATGGCTCTCACCATGGTTTACTGGAGTGCCAAAGTCTTAGAAATGGCTTTGTAACCCTATCCAGACATGTCAATTACTTTGTTTCTCATCTGTTCTTGAATTTCTTTCCAACCTAACTTAGTTTCCAAAAATCACAGTTCTGCATTTTGTATTTACTCGGGTTATATTTGTGCAATATTAAACTTTGCATGATGCCCTAAATCATTTAAGTCTCACAAACAAACAAAAACACACTAAATCAAGAAGTGTGCAAATACTTTTTCACAGCACTGTATGTGGCACTTTGTGGATAAGATTAAAGAGCCCACAAACCAAAGAGGATGGTTTCTTCAAGAAGTACACAGCATTGTGGTCTTATTTTATGTAAATTTGTCTTATAGAACATTACCACAATGATATGGGTTTCACCTTGTGACTCTGGCTCCTTAGGGCATGGCTTCACAAATACTCCGCAGGTTAGCTGTGGTGTCTGGGACCAGGATTTTGGCAGTAGATCCTTTGGGTGCTGGGGGTTGCAGGGTGGGAGGTCCAAGTATCAGACTTGTTTATCTGGCACTTTCAATAGGTGCTCTATTAGATGTGGATCAGGGTGGTTTGGAGCTCTTTGACTGCTGGGCTTTGTGCTTTGTGCATAGTGGACTGCTGGGCTTTGATGCACTTTATGTTCTGGTTTATTTCATTTATTGGCAAATTGTGCAACACTCTTCTGTGGGATCAGTTCAACTTTTCTGTGGGATCAGACCAGACAGACTGGTCCCTGCAGGCATGGGTGAGCCTTGAGTGCCCATGATCCTATCCAGTCTATATATAGTGAACAATGTTGTTCAGGTTACCTGGCTATGGTAGTGATGGTATGACTGATCAGTGTTTGGTTGGCTGCATTTAGGCTTTTTTGGGCCCAGATTTAAAGTGCTGGTCCAAACTTTAAATGCATCTATTTACAGCTAGGCCATTTTTTGACTATAACATTACATAGTTGACTGTTGTGCTTTTATTAGATTAGATTAGATTAGATTAGATTAGATTAGATTAGATTAGATTGTTTGAACAAGCAGCTGTTAACATCCTCCCAGTTTCAAATCTATTTTGAAATCAAGAAAAACTTAGCAGAATAGTAGCACAGCAGTTAGTAGTTGGAGTAAATTGTGAGCAGTCTGGGAATAGACAGGTCTAATAAAAGCATTGATTGATTTTTCTTCTTTATTTTTCTTCTTTTTTCTTGCTGCTTTCATAAGTGATTATAAAATGTATTTGTTGGATGTCAATGGTAAGTAGCCAAATAACATTAAATATCGACATTGAAATATACCTAGGGATGCAATCTTAACCAAAAATGGCAGAAACAGCAAATCCTAGAGATTATCCCAAACCAACTTTTTAAACATATCTGTCAGTAAGTATAGTGAAAGATTTAGAGCATCCCACTTCACTCCAATGGCCGCTCCACTTCTGCCTGTCACTTTATATCACAGCAGCCTGTTGTGGCCCAAAGGCATCTTTCATTCAGCACTGCTTTAAGGTTCTGTTAATGGTGGGGAATAATTGCAGCTTGTTCCTGTGCCATGATGGTGGGAGGAAATAAATAAATAAGATGAATAAATAAAAGCACAAGGGCACAGTCGGTCAGACAGAGCATGTTCTGTGATGAATATAGATTGTGCAGCTGAAATATTGATGAGGTGTGAGGAGAAGTGGTCTGTTAAATGGTTCTGTTCGGAGTGGAGAGTTAAGACTAATCTGCTCCCCATGGCACATGAGACAGTCCAATCCAGCTATGATGTCATCCAAATGCTGCAGACTCGGGACTGAATGTGCTGTACCAAATGCTGACAGAAAAACATGTGACATGAAGCTGAACACGATGCTGTGGATAATAAAAAATATCTAAAGCTTGCCAGTTAATAAAGGTAACCATCGTAGGATTCATTTCTGTCCCATGCAATTATTCAACTGTTTTCAACAAATCTGCAACTCATATTAAATATATACAGTATTTCATTTCATTCACTTATAACAGACCAAAGGGATTTAAATCAAAAAGTATCAACTGTGCAAACAGTCCCACTACATCTTTGCACAACATAATATTCCTTTCATGAATTAAAATAAAGGTACTAAAAAAAAGTGTTTTTTTTTTTGCTGCATATTCATTCTGCCATGTTTCTTTTTTCAGTTCCTTTATAAAATTCATATAGTTTCATTTGCTTATGCATTGATTGTTCTTGTTTACCTGTTCTATAAATAAATACTTTCACATTAATGTCACAATAACATTAACCCTTTATTGATCTAATAATTGTCTCTGAAAGCTACATTCACAAACATACATACTCTAAATGATGCACAAAAGATATCAAACACACTGCATGATTCATTTATGGTGTAACAAATTTGAATTTTTCAACATCAGGAGAATGTGATGCAGGCTTCCTGTAGCTACTCACATCAAGTTGGAAATGCTGATTTAGATCAGGCCACCACTATCTCAAGGTGCAATTACCTCAAAGCAATTATCACAACCAGCACACTACTGCCTGAGTGGTCCTACCATCTCTAAGAGTAAAAATAGGGCATGCACCAAGTCTCTTTTCTGTTGTGGCACCTAGGTGGTGAAATGAACTTCTCTAGATGTCCAGCCAGCTGTTTTAGTGCCATCCTTTAAACAACATCTAAAACCCCACCTTTTAATTAAGTACTTAAATTAACAAACAAACAAAAAAAAATCCAGTGGTGTAGATTGGTGGTACTGATGTAAGGATGTATTTAATGATAGACTTTAATGTACCTATGTAAGTAACTCTGAATAAGGGTGACCTAATGTCATAAATATAAATGTAATTCTCTAAGAAACTACCTATCTTGCCCATAAAGGGTATAAAGAATAAAAGCTATTTTAGGTCACCAAAAAAAACACTTTTTTTTCTAGATGACCTCTGATTATCTGCTTGACAAACTGTTATTTAAAGGATAAGACACTTTATTAAGTCACTTTTTATGCATATTTGCACACCCCCAGTCATTTCTAAATTTTTTCCAAATTTCTATTTTTCTTCTATATTTCTGTTTTGCTATATTTTTATTTTGTCCTTATTTGTACAATATATACAGTCCTGATCAAAAGTTTAAGACCGCTTGAAAAATGGCAAAAAAAAATCATATTTTGCATGGTTGGATCTTAACAAGGTTCCAAGTAGAGCTTCAACATGCAACAAGAAGAAATGGGAGTGAGATAAAACATTTTTGAGTATGCAATTAATTGAAAATAATGATTAAACTAAAACAGGCTATTTTATAGCTGTTAAAAATTTTAGGACCACATGCCTTCAAAAGGCCAAATCTGTGCAAAGATGTGGATTCATTGTTATTTTGTGTCATTTTGTGTCACATGTTCTGATGGCAAAGGCAAAAAAACTCTCCCTTTTTGAACGTGGTCGGGTTGTTGAGCTGCATAAGCAGGGTCTCTCACAGTGCGTCATTGCTGCTGAGGTGGGACGCAGTAAGACAGTTATTTGGAATTTCTTAAATGATCCTGAGGGTTATGGAACTAAAAAGTCAAGTGGAAGACCCAAAAAATTTTGACCAGCACTGAGCCGGAGGATCCAATCGGCTGTCCGTCAAGACACTGGACGATCCTCGACCCAAATTAAGGCCATTACTGGTGTTGACTGCAGCCCCATAACCATCAGACGGCATCTGAGACTGAAGGGCTTCAAAAACATAAAACGTCTTTAAAGACCTTGTCTCCTTGCACGCCACAGAACTGCTCGTTTGGACTTTGCAAGAGAGTATCAAACATGGGACATTCAAAGGTGGAAGAAAGTTTTATTCTCTGATGAGAAAAAATTTAATCTTGATGGTCGTGATGGTTTCCAACATTACTGGCATGACAAGCAGATCCCACCTGAGATGTTTTCTACACACCACAGTGGAGGGGGCGCCATAATGGTCTGGGGTGCTTTTTCCTTCATTGGAACAATGGAGCTTCAGGAAGTGCAGGGACGTCAAACGGCCGCTGGCTATGTCCAGATGTTGCAGAGAGCATTCCTTATGACTGAGGGCCCTCGTCTGTGTGGTAACGACTGGGTTTTTCAACAGGACAACGCTACAGTACACAATGCCCGCAGGACAAGGGACTTCTTCCAGGAGAATAACATCACTCTTTTGGCCCATCCTGCGTGTTCCCCTGATCTAAATCCAATTGAGAACCTTTGGGGATGGATGGCAACGGAAGTTTACAAAATGGACAACAGTTCCAGACAGTAGATGCCCTTCGTGCAGCCGTCACACCTCATGAAAACACTTGCATCAAGCATGCCGCAACGAATTTTTCAAGTGATCAACAATAACGGTGGCGCTACTCAGTACTGAGTTCATGTTTGGAAGTTTCATTTCTGTTTTGGAGGGGTTTACGGATTTTTTTGGAGGTGTGGTCCTTAACTTTTGATCAGCTGTAAAACAGCCTGTTTCAGTTTAATCGTTATTTTCAATTAGTTATTTTTGCATGCTCAAAAATGTTTTGTCTCACTCCCATTTCTTCTTGTTGTATGTTGAAGCTCTACTTGGAACCTTGTTAAGATCCAATCATGCAAAATATGATTTTTTGCCATTTTTCAAGTGGTCTTAAACTTTTGATCAGGACTGTATATATATATATATATATATATATATATATATATTTTGTATAAGCTTTTATTTTTTAAGGTCACTGGCGGTTGTATAAGCATTTCACTGCATATCGTATTATGTATGACTGTGTATGTGACATAAAATTTGAATTTCATACATTGTAATTATTAGGCACTTTTTTTCTTGGGCTTTGTCCACTTTATCCTAGGGGTTGCCACATTGGACCATGCAATGTGTTTTATTTTGGATGCTCTTCCTGTTACAACCCTCCTACGTTCTAACCTGGCTTAGAACAACCACTGCATACAGTAGCCGGGTTGTTTGGGGCACAGGGTTAAGGGTCTTGCACAAGGACTAAATAGTTGTGGCCTGGCGTTGATGGGACTCAGACCCCTGACCCTCTGATCACCATCCCAGAACCTCAACTGCCTGACTAATTACTACTTAATTATTAGTCATCGATATTCCACAGAATTCCTCCAGTTGGAACCCCTGAGCCCAATCATTTCCACAGTCTCCACCTCATTCTAAATGAGCACCAAATATGTCAACAGGCTGTCAGTGCCTAAAAGAAGATAACTATGTCAGGGAAAGATGAATGTATCAGTAAATTAATCCCTTGGAAAAGATCATTGTTCTATTTTAAGTAGCAATCTGTTTGTTTTGCTATAATGGCTTTGCTAATAGTAAAGAAAGAATGGATTGGAACAAGAAGCCATCTCCATCTGATTCATGCCATTAACAATAGAACAAGTGCATCACTCTTGTCCAATTCAGGCTACTTTAGCTGTTAATTACTGTTCGAAATTAACAGTAGGTCAGAATTAACTGGAGAGTCTTAAGATTGGGTTTATATAGGCTAGTAGTTTTCTGTGAAGTGGAATGTTTACAAAGAGTCCAAACCATAGGTAGAAACCAGCTCAGTTCAAATGTAACGGTGAATGGTGTAGAGAACTAGTGAGTGCAATGTTTCATCACTTCACCAGAAGTGATCTAGAAAAAGTATTCAGCAGTCAATGCACAAAAGACACAGAGTTCACATAAAACCTGTCATTAAATTATTGCATGAAATTTAACTAATTTAAATTATAGAGCCTTACAAGTATGAACTGTAGTCACCGCAGATCTAAATATTTATTATCACCATCTGTGGCATGATGGAACAATGACCTGTACTTTAGCAAATAAAGGTATTCAGGTTTACAGCATGAATATAACAGCAATGCATGAACAACTGAATGTAAAGTAACAGAAAACATACTTGCCATTCAGGGGCTTCTAGGGGATGATTCTGGCAAGTAGAATCTTTTAACAAGAACAACAACAGAAAGAGGGTAGCATTATTGAACAAACAGAAGGCTTTTAGCCATGCATTATTCAGTGCAATCAGTTGACCAAAATATACAATAGAGATCATGGATATCCCAATGTGAGTCCAATGTGCAGTCTTAACTATAAAGCCAAACCACCCCGATCTCTTTTTCTCTCTGTTCTTGAATTATTAATGTGAGCCATTACCACACAGTGTGGGCATATCCTTAAACACCTTCAGAGGCACAAACACACTCCACTGGATACTTCTGAGATCTAGTATCTAGTATCTAGTATCGAGGTAGAGTGTAAGTGCATGGATGGGGTGCCGTCACACAGAGAGTGAGAGAGAGAGAAAATTAGGCAAAATTTTATAGAATTGCTTTCGAGTGTCTTTAATGTTTTTATAGTGGACTAAATGTTTATCTTTTCCAGTCTTTAAGTTATCCAGTCAAACACATTATTTAACATTACTAACTTCTAATATAAATATCCTAATAGCCCTCCCATTCAATATATGGGAGATGTTACCCTGGGTTATGTTGGTCTTTGCAAGCAACGATAGGAATAATAAATCTCAAAAGTATCATAGGCATTAAGCAACCTACAGTATGTTTATGTCTTTTAATGGCTTTATGGCTTTACTGTGATAAATAATTTACTCATTCATACACACTGGCCTGCCTGGCCAAAAATGAATAAATAAATAAATAAATAAATAAATAAATAAATAAATAAATAAATAAATAAATTCATTTAGCTTTCATTATAGGACACTGTTTGGTGACCAGGTCATGTGTATAAATTAAACCTTATGCCTCCAGAAACACTCTTTTACAATATTAATCCTGGAATATGCTTGTGCCATCAGGGAAGAAAAACTCCATTGGTATGATACCCTGGTCATTCTGTATATTCAGGTCATAAGCTGACCACATAACAGTACTGGTCCAAGATCTGACCAACTGAAGCAAATGCTTCATATCATATCATGACTCCTCCAAAATGCAATCTTTATGCTCCATATCCTGTTTTTCTGATTAGTCTTACCAACAAGTTTTTTTTTTTCTTACGGCCTCAAACCTATGAATTCTCATCAAATTGTCTGTGTATGGAAATGCTATTATGCCACCAAATGTTTAAGTGATCTCCATTTATGATTTTTGATGGTTGATCCCTGTTCTTCCAGGTTTTGATAATATGTTATGTGTAGATAATATAATATGTGTAGTTATAAATCCTGTACAACTAAATCCTGTTTAAACTTTAAATCTCAGTTGTTTTCTTTGACTGATGCAGTCCAATAATTTGAGAATTCTAAAATGTTCGCTTTTTTTAACCAGGCAGTTTATCTGAACTAGCATAAGGTGGTATTAACACAATAATAAAGCCATGTCATGTCAAACAAATAATAGATGTTTATTGAGGGACGAGGGAGGCGGGGGCGGTTGGATGCCTGAACATCAGATATGAGTACAAATTTGCATCAATTATTTTTAAGATGTTTTGCTATACATTTTAGTGATATTAAATGTATTTGTGCCCAGTTGCCCTAAAATCAAATCTCATTATATGTTATTGAGTGCGAAAGAGCAAGATGGAGAATGAAAGAGTGAGAAAGGCAGAGAGGCAGGAAAGATTAAAAGAGCAAGAAAGATTGAATGGGAAATGAATGTGCCTTGTATGGCTTTAGAAGACTTTCACAGGGCAGCATGTATTTTGCATTTTGCATGACTCAAGAGCTTTACTGCTTTGGCCTGTCTTTTCCTCTCACATCATCAGCCTGCCCACTGCACGCACCACTGCATCATCCCTCCGAGTGTGTGTGTGTGTGTGTGTGTGTGTGTGTGTGTGTGTGTGTGTGTGTGTGTGTGTGTATGTGTTTGTGTGTGTGTGTGTGTGTGTGTGTGTGTGTGTGTGTGTGTGTGTGTGTGTGTGTGTGTTCAGAAAGCATGAAGCATTCAGTAGCAGCCTACCAATTCTGTGAAGGACAGAGAGATTGAGAGAGAGAGAGAGATTGAGAGAGAGAGAGAGAGAGAGAGAGAGAGAGAGAACAGCATATGTTTATGCCTACAGTAATAATATGATTTTTATCTGATATCAAGTTTTACTGGATTCATCACATAAACCCTGCAATATTAAAAATCAATGTATGAAAGTTATAAAATTTTAATAAATCTAATATACACATCTGGATAAACTTTTTTCTCCTAATGGAATCTATAACATAAAATAAGTCACTTTTTTCTACATACACATATATATAAAGAACTGCATCAACAGCAGGTGTAATGTAACATTGTGTTACCCCCAAATACAAATTCAGGCAAGCGGAAAAGGGACAGGTACAATAATGTCTAGTGCTAAGTGGACTAACACACACCCCTCATGGGAAGTAAGAATATTGTGTAGTTCTACACTGATTACATTCCCAAGAGAAGCATCACTAATCGGAATAGAGCATGCCTTTAGGAAGTATGAATATCGTGTAGTACTGATGAAACTAAAACACTTCAATATGAAGTAAGAATATTGCATAGGACTAAACACATTACAACACATTACAACACACTCCTACTGTATATCAAGTAAGAATATTCTGTAGTACAGTACTAGTGTGACTATAATACTAATATACAGTACGAAGTAGGAATATTCTATAGTACTAATGTAGTACTATTTTTTTTATCTGCCAGTTCTGTTTGTAGGTTTTATTCAGAATTTTTGTGTTATTTTACATTTTAAAGCACGTAATGGCACTAAAACTACACTTTAGTAATAATAGGCCTACAAGACAATCCTATAGGAAAAAAATATATTGTGTCGTACTAATGGCTCTAAAACACCCCTACATTAAGAAAGAACATTATATAGTACTAATGGTACAAAAATGGTCATATAGAACATGAGAATATTTTGTAGTAATAAGGACACAAAATAACCTGAAAGGACTAAAACGCAATCCTATAGGAAGTAGGAATATTGTGTAGTGCTAATCAAACTAAGCAAATACATTCTCAGACATATAGTATACCTAGTAAAGAGTTCTTTACATACAAAGAGTGTGTGTGTGTGTGTGTGTGTGTGTGTGTGTGTGTGTGTGTGTGTGTGTGTGTGTGTGAACTTAATGCACTTTTAATGAGACCGGCTTTGCTGCCTGAGGCGGAATAGCGACAAGGCCCATCTCCGTCTGACAGGGTGAAGAGTGAGCTATGAATTATTGCTCATTAAAGCAATGAATTACTCTCCTTCTCTCTCTGCAACATTTATTGCACAAAGGTGGAATTTCAGGCTAAAGATGACATGGCAAGTGAATAAAAAGCGAGGACAGCAGAAACACAATGAGAGAGAAAGTGTCAATGAAGACGGGTGTCAAACTGTTCAGGCCCTTGTCACACTGAGCTCTCAGGGCTGAATGGAATGTGACTCCTCCAGGCATCCATCATATTTAACAGCAAAAACAAATGTTCTGAAAGGTAGATGCACTACTCATAATGCTTTAGACAGGGACTTCTTCCAAATTCTCAATACCAATGGTAGCCAGAGGACGCAGCTTGTTAAAAATCTATAGTCTAGTAATTTGAGCTATGAGTAAGGAAATGTACTGGATAAATATTAGATGTACTCCTTTAATTGAGTGGTTGATGCAGTGCTGTACATGGTACTCAGGGAAAGGGCTTCGAAGAAAAGTGAGAAAAAAAGAAAGAAAGTGAGAGATGATGCGTTTCACTTTAAGCAGCCCACAAGGTGTTTTAAGCTACCAATGCTATAAAAGCTTTCAAGCTGCCAGCCCTACTGTGAGACATGATCAATATTTCAGAGAAGCACATCTAAATCTAAATGTGTTTATTGCTCTCATTCATCGGCCAAGTATATAGTTTAGCCTGAACTTTGTGTCATAGAAATAAAAATCTCTCAGGATATTTTTTGACATGGATAATTTTTTTTGGAAGGAACACGATGATAATTGTGGAATTGAGTATAAATCGTATAAAAACATTATAGTCTAAAATTGTTTCTAGTCAATTCAATTCTATTTGAATAGTGCTTTTAACAATGTGCATTGTTGCAAAGCATCTTTACAGAAACAAACAATTTTGGATATATGTAAGAAAACAATAAAGAAAAAAGTCTGAATTTTAAATATATAATTTTGTCAGAATTAGAAATTAAATCATAATAAAAAGAAGAAGGAGAAGAAGAAGAAGAGCGATAAATGACTTTATGCTAGTCTTATTACACTTTACCTAGGAGAAATTTACAAAAAAATTTCAGAGTCTACCTTCGGGCAGTGTTTTGTAAGGTGATTTACAGTGTGTTGTAATTACAGTGTGTTGTAATTGCATATTGCTTATGCAATAATTAAGGAAGCCGGTGGTGATGTAATGTTAAAACTGCAAAAACAACAAAATAATAATAATTTATTTCACAGTCTTTGCTGAGTTAATAATCCATTATTAGCATTTAACAGTGACGGGTGATTAGTCCTGTCCAGATCAACAATAAGTCTCTGGTTTGTCAGAGATCAATTTGCTCAAAATCATTAAATTTTATAATATAAGTGACAACATCTGTTTATCTAGACGACAAAATTTAAAACAGATTAAGTTTTAAATGTACAAGACAAATCTTGTTTAAAGACCAGAATAATAATGTTAGAATGAATTTTAAAGATTGTAAAGACTTTAAAGACAAACAAAAATCCTGAAAGAAAGGGTCGATTTAAAAGTTTGTGAACTAATTCTTTATCATTTTCAGTTTAAAGAATCATTTACAAAATCACAGATATTCTAACACAAGCATTGATTTCAAATGCTGTAATAATCATGAAGCATTGCATTCTTCCCTCAGCAAAGGCAGCAGTGAATTTCGCAGGCAGCTCTGTTGTTGAAATGTGTGCTCTGCTCTCAAAGCTGGAATATGCCCAAGGTCGGAGGTCAGATGGCGATAAGGGCGTGTACAAACCCATGTCTCTGCTTTTCTTTCAGCACTCAGCGATGTAAGACTCCTGAGCAAGAGAATACCAGGCTAAATTCCCTGCTCAATCTGGAAGCTTTTATGAACCGAATTTGTGAGAGTGGAAGGCAAAGTTACTTTTATGCAAACATTCCTAGAAACACTTATAAACTAAAAGTATGACATAAACACCAAAGGATTTAAAGCTTATGAGGTTTTTTTTTTGTTTGTTTTTTTTTATTTAAAAAATAAATATTCAGTGTTTGAAATTGCAATAGTACTGAACTGAAACTATGGATACAAACATTATGCTAAACTCGACTATGAGCTAAATTCAATTTCAAACTGACAACATCTGAGTAATGTGTCATCACTTGGAAATAAAGTCATTAAAGAATATCAAAATTGGGATAAGCAGGAAGGGATAATCATGTCAAATCACAGTAGTCCGCTCAGACAATTACTCAGGAATTTCCCTATTGGAAGTGTCGAGGGATGACAGTAATATTCCTGTTATCGACCTTTTGTTATGTGGGACACAGGAAAACCAGCAGAGAAGATCCTT
The DNA here is from genome assembly GCF_024256425.1 of Clarias gariepinus. NCBI lineage: Eukaryota > Metazoa > Chordata > Actinopteri > Siluriformes > Clariidae > Clarias > Clarias gariepinus. The sequence goes on from NC_071107.1 coordinate 13,422,756, forward strand.
AACATGGCTAGTGTTCTTCTTGAGTCCAAATAACACTAATATTAATAAGCTTGATCACCACACACATGCAAAGGGATGACAGATAAAACCAGCTCCTGACAAAGAAGATAAAGACCATTTTCTTAATTATGAAAGTGGAATAGTAGAAGAATAATAGCAGAACAGTTGACAGACCAATTCAATGAACTGCTTTGGTTATAATGATGGTCATTTTACACGTAAGGTTTGGGGGTTATTCATACCTAGAGAACAAGATTCTTAAAAATAATAATAATCTGAAAAACAAAAAATAATATCTGGAAAAGTCGGCACATATGACGTTCCATTTGACTTAAACCCAATGCTATCGTATTCCCAAAGCAAGGCAATCACAGATTATAAACGACATTGGTGGGGACATATGCTGACTCCTTTACTTAATAACAGGAGCAGACTTCAGATGAGAATCAGCACTTTGAAAGTGATTCAAAGGCCCGAGGCCAGAGTGTGGGCAAACTGGGGCAGGAGAAAGGAAAGATGGTGAGAACTAGGGAAATAAAAAGGGATAAAGGTCATTGGTAACATTTACAAATTGAAGTTATGATCAAAGCTCATGAGGCCATGTAGATGAAGGGAGCGGGGGCCAAGTCAAGCAAGGTGTGGATGGCCAAATGCTATTCATTAAGATTACCTGTTTTTTTCTTTACAATTCCTTCTCTCTGTCTCACTCTTTCTCACTTTCCCTCTCACAGCTCTTCTTCTGCCAATCTGTGACTGATTTGAGCGTCTGGTGGAGCAGCTCACTGGGGGAAATGGGATCCTGTGAAAGCAAAGAGGCGCTGAGAGAGCCCGGAGCAGAGTGAGAGAGAGAGAGAGAAAGAGAGAGAGAGAGAGAGAGAGATTTGGGATGGAAGGCAGTCACTTTCCTTTACAGTGACACTTGCACTCACCTTAGTGGAGGAACTCGAAATTAGACACCCCTGCCGAGACCAGCATCAGTAATATGTGAGTGTGACTTCATGATGCACAGTCCACTGTGTTTTCACACTGTAGATTATTTCTCCTACTTAAAAAATTGATGTGTTGATTGATGTAAAACTTTGGCTGCAAAAACTTGATTATAATAAATTTATGTGTTTTATCTTCACATATTTTTCACATTTAGATCTAAATGTTACATGATTTTCCCCCCAGAAAATCTGCTTTATTTATTGCATTTGCTTTATTTATTTGTTCATTGATTGAAGTTTTTTTTTTTGAAGTTCATTGATTGAAGTTAATTAAGTTAAGTTCAACCTTTATTAATCACATGAACATTACTGCACTGTAAAAAAAAATTGCTTCACATAGCCCAGCTTTGTTAGTAGGCTGGGGCCATACCACTTATCTTGTGTAGGATCACGGTCTGTGGCCTAGAGCCTAGTTCAGTGCACAAGAAATAGTGTTCCAACTTATCGTAGGGGCAAAGCAATGCATATGCTTACACACCTATTCACACAACACAAGCAATTTCAAAACACCAAATAACCGTACCTGACGAAAACCTACAAAGTACAGAGAAAACATGCAAACTCCATGAACAAAAAAAAGCAAGATTCAAACCTCCAACGCTGGAGGAGTGAGTCAACAGTGTTAAATGCTTAATCACAGATTAAATTTTTTCCACCTGGTTTATTGACCTTCACATGCCATATTGTAACCAATAGTATTACATACATTGCCAGTCAAAGGTTTGGACACTTTGTAACGCCATGGTATTTTCAGATTTTTATTCCTTTCTACATTCTAAAACAATGCTAAAGGCATTTAAAAAATACAATAATCTGTTTTTAATAATCTGTAATTATGCTCTATAAGCCTTCATAATGGCTCTAGTCTGAGGTGCTGTTAATTAGTGATTTTGAGGCTGGTGACTCTAAATGAAATTCTCCTCTGCAGCAGAGATAAGTTTTAGTCTTTTTTTCCTGGGAGAGTTTTCATGAGAGCCAGTTTCATCATGGTGCTTGATGGGTTTTGCAAATGCACTTGACAATACTGTTCTTGTAAGAACTATTCCAGAACAGATCTGACCTTTGTGCCTTAAAATAACAACTGATTGTTGTTATTGTTTCTTAATTACCTAATGCCATATGTGTTATTTCATGGTTTTCAAATAAAAATCCAAAAAACTTCTATTTATTATTAAAACAAATTAGATACTTATAAACTCAAATGTATTTTAGTGAAAAATAGAAGTTTGCTTATTTGGTATGGGAGCTTAATTACTATTAAATAATTGTGGGTTTTGGTATAAGGATACATTTATGCCCACTGCAACAGCCAAGATGATGTGGGACAACTATAATAAAAAAAATTAAATGGAAAAATATCATTTTAAAATTTAAATTCACAGAAAAATATAAATGTTAAAACATACAATAAAATATGTTGTAAATAATTATATTTAATGAAAAAAATATTAAAAACAAAACAAACAAAAAAAAATCCCTCTAAAAAAGGTGACTGCTGTGACATGATGCCTTCCTGTTCCTTTTCCCAAAATTAATTTGAAGTGGCTAATTGACCATTGCTCACCTTTGTAAGTGTTCCTCAGTATCTGATTTGTGATCTTCAAAGCTTCCTGACTTCCTGTTTTAAGCCCCCTGGTATGAGCCACCACTGACAGGGGGGCAGGAGGGGGCAGAAGGGAGGAAGAGAACATAGAAATGCTCTGGAGGGGGGCAGACTTTGGCCCGCAGTAACTATTAGTGGTAATTGTTGGACAGGGTGAAGGCCTTTGATGGGCCAGTGTTTGTCCCAGGGCCTTTAACACTGATAAATGCAAGGGTTTCTTTGACTTGTCATTGGCAATTGAACCAGGATTAATATTTAAAAAACAGATACACTATTCCGGACATGAGGCCCAGCACTGAAGTGTTTAAATATGTGCACAGAAAAACATGTGACTCTTTGCTGGGATGCTGTTAAGCATTTCCCCCTTTTTTTTACATCTTAGCTGAGATATGGATGATTTATTGTAAGCTGGTGGATGAAAACAAATGAAACTTGAATGCAGATCTAAGAGCTTTGTGGTTAGATCGGGTTATGTTTGCAATAATCCAGAGACAAGAAATTAAATTGCTAAGTTCTTTTCTTCAGACCATTTTTGGTTTTATGTATAAAATCAGGACCTAACCACCAATATCAACATTGCTATGTGTAGACAAATGGATTTCTAATAGTCTTGGAGTGTGTGAGTGTAAGGGGGAAGGGGGGTTAAGTAAATTTGCACCACATTATATAAATTAGGCCAAGGGGGGGAAAGCCTCCCACAAACCGCCCCTTTTTGATCTTAACAGCCCAAAATTGATCCAAGCTGATGAATTTGTTATCGGTTATGATTGATTAGGCCATGTCCCGGAAGAGAAAGGCCTGGCGTCAAATTCACTTTCACAGGAAAGCAGGCACCCCTCGTCCATCTATTATCATCCCTTTTCCCCAAAGGAAGGAGAACCGGGACAAAAAGAGAAGTGATGTTTAACGTCCATTGAAACAGATGCCTCTTCATTAAGTCTTGGTTCAAAGCCGATGTAGAAGTAGAGTTGAATTCAACATGGCCGACCAGTCGCTGGAGGCAATACGTTGCGGGGTGGGGACAAAGGGCAGATACTGCAAGAGATGATTAAGGTAGTGAACAAGCATAATGACCGGGAGAGGTTCCCAGCACTTGCCTAGTCAAAAACCAGAAACATGTGGTCTACCGTTAAAGTTTCAAAGGCTCTGCTGTATCACTGACACGTCTCAGCTCTCACAGTTTTTAGGTAGACTTTGGACTAAATCATAAACATGTTGCAAGTGGCTCCCTTGGGTTTGTGCAAAGACTATGGATAGGCTTAATCATTGTGCCCAAAGCTATACCACAAAAAGTAAATCTAACTCAGAAGCGAATCTACTGACACAATTAGTCAGAGTAATGCAGCCAAGCATTTGGTTTTTTTTTTTTTATCCCTGTTCGAAAATGTGTTTAAATCCAAATCATGATTCACTGTTATAGACTATATAAACAACATGATGCCTTTTCATGATTTAGTGAATATTATAACAGTGATTATTTGTTTAAATCTCTTATTCAGTTCCATCAATTCAACTTCATTGCCATTATACACAGACAGAGTTGTAGAGGTGAACAAGGTAAGATGAGCTGCTCGTAAGTTGAGCCTCCTCAGGTATTTGGCACCAATATACAGAATGAACCTGCAGAGGGTAATAAAAATTGATTTATTATTTCCCATCTTTTAATTGATTATTTTTCAGTAATGGCACAACTCAAAGTGGTTTCATTCCTATACCACCAGCATAATTTCTCAATTATTTTGTTTTGTAAATAATCATTTTTAACTAGAGATGGAATGATTCCACATTCCCAGTATTGATACGGAAACCTTGATTATTACTCAGTATTTCCAAAACAGCTGCATTTAACTGCAGGAAAATACAGATAAATACAAACTACAAGAAAAATATATACTGTACAAGAAATGCACAAAAAACGTTTGGGTTTTACTGAAGAATGAGATAAATTCCATTTCTTTTCCTTTTTTTTTTTTATTTTTTACTAAATTTTTCACTCAATCTGAAAAATTGTGTTTCCTTAGACATGAAAAGGTAACTATAACAAAACATTTTTATAATTTTATATAATTTTTTATTTGTGGGCGCCAGGGTGGGAGGGGGGCTGTAATCTATCTTCTTTTAGAATCATAAACTTATTTTTTTGCACAGCAGTCCTCACATCACATTGCTTCCTTTTGATCAGCTAAGCGAAATTATTCGCTGTTGACTGCCATTGCACTTCTCACAGTATTTATGGATTTTTGCTAATGAGGCAATGTATACTTTTTTGTTTGGCTTTTTGTATGGCTTAAATGATCAACAATTATTGTAATGTAAAAAATTTTGTGTGCTAGTTTCACGAATATTACCGATAGTACATTGCATCATTCAATTTTAATTGAAACAGCCAACAAGTCTACATATTACTTTTTATTATTATTATTATTATTATTATTATTATTATTATTATTATTATTATTATTTTATAATTTGAAATTTGAATAGATGAGGTCTGGAAGTCATGGTTTAGAGGTTAAAGTTGGCTACTGACTGAAAGGTTGAGAGTTCAAATGTTGATGGTGTCAAGCTGCCACAATGCATTTAACCCTCAGTTCAGCTCAGTTGTAAGTTTCATTGGGGAAAAGTGTTTGTAAAATTCATAACTGTAAATTAAATATATGTATGTGTCAAAACAATAGATGTACCATAACATAAACTAAGATAAACATGATTAATGCAACTACTAAGATCATAAAAATAAATAAATAGAAATATTTAATATTAATCCATATGGATTGGCAGAAAAACACCTTTAAATTTGGTATCAATATAGTACTGTATTTGAAAACATTTAAATAAATAAGTAAAAATAAATTCATTAATTAATAAAAAAAAAATACTTTTTCGATGTCCCAGCTTCTTGTTAATAGGCAGGGGTCAGAGCACTGGGTCAGACATTTTACGGCGCCCCTGGAGCAGACAGGGTTAAGGGCCTTGCTCAAGGGCCCAACAACGGCAACCTAGAGGAGCTCGAACCACCTATCTTCCGATCCATAACTCAGAGCCTTAACACACTGGGCCATCACTGCCCCCGCAATATATTTCAAGAGTAATAATATAAGAGCACATAATGCTATAGAATAATTGCCTTTTTTTCCTGTAACAACACATCCTAAAATGTTATATTCCTCTTATGCAGCAACAATTTGCTAAACACCCAGAAATTATCATATATAATGATATGTTATTATTTTTTATTAGTTTAATGTTTCTCACTTTTCTCTCATATAAAGTTAATAAGACAAAGTCCAACACAATTTATTATTTTACAAAGAAGCATCAAAGCACGAAGTCCTCTGTCCTATAAAATTTAAAAGGAAGTCTTTTCTTCTGAATGTAACAAATAAATAAACAAACAGCTCCTTACAGCAAACCTCAGCATATCTGCAATTATATGACCTCATTACTACATGATGCTTTATGTTTAGTCTGTTTTTTTTTTTTGTCTTAAATTATGAGGGAGGTCCAGCATAAATGGATGTATGTACTGTATATAAATATGTGATTTCTAAAGAACTTAACCATGTTTTGTTGTTAGAAATACATATACAGTATAGTACACAGTTACTGTGGTAAAGTTATACAGTAGAGTTATACAGTACCTAGAACTTTTTTGTTATTGTAATTGCATTAGAACTGCAAATTTGTAAATATTCTAAAAGAATACACATTCATAAACATAATTTACACTCTCTGAGTTATTACTATGTGATGATGAGGCTTCAGAAAATGCACCCTCATAAGGTTTTAAATATTTAATTTGATGCATGATAATGCTTAGTCTCCTGTGTGCTTTAGTGAGAGAATTTGACCAGTGGAACAGCTATTTAGTTCACTTAAGAGACTCACACATCGATTAAAATGTAGACGGTTTTTCTGCTGTCTCTCAAGTGCTCTCACCTTTCAGTCAGTTAATGTAATACTAATGAAGTAAAAAGTGTGAACTATAATTTAGCATTCATATAGACGTTGTAAAAGCATGGGTATTAATTGTGAATAATTTTATACATTATGTAAGAATAGGACATTTTGGGGAAGTGCTGTTTCTGAAAAATAATCCAGCATTGGTCACTATTTTCCTATGCCTAGTGTATATTAAATTGACTTGTTAAAAGTGTAATTTTTTTTATTTTAATAATGACCAGTAGCTATTTCATCACTATTTCATTACCTTTCTATAACCTTCTCAAATATTAACAAACATCACAACTGTCTCTTTCAATAGTTCAACTGAAATAATTTAAATAATGTTTGCAGAGATCAATTAAATCATATAAATCCAACACAAGACCAAATTGCAATAAACTACCTGAACATTCAGTACCTGTCAGTTTTGCAGTTTCAGATACTCTATTCTTAGAATAAAGTTCATGAACATATTTCATCTTTTTTATGTGTATTCTCTTATCTTACCTTCTGCAAATCCCCAACCCTACCACCTGATATAATTTACAACCTGAATAAAACCACTAAGTATGGTCTCATCCAGTTTTGCTCACTAAACCTCTGTTTCCAGGCCATGTTGCCATGGCAATGCCCAATTGCATATTGTATGCATGCCTGAGCTGGGCTGCGCTGGGAGCACATAGCTTAGCTATGCATTCCATTTAAAATACTAATTTTACATGTCAGACAGATCTCTTCTGATGAAAGCCAAAGAAAGGAAATTACTTTTTCCCACTGTCTTATTTCGACAACACGCTTGTAAACACAGTTCAATTCATTACATATTTTTTAATATATAATATTGAGCTAAAAACACCCTAGGTCCATAAAGTATCCACTAATCAAATTACAAACTCTCCAAGGGAAAAAATGCTATGTGGAATTTCCCTAAAAAAATTTTCACCACTTAGTTTTTGGTAAAATTGCACACCATCCCCCACTTTCATTCTCGCTTAGGGTGATTAGAGTAGTGTGCGTTTGGAAGAAATGGGATGTGTGTAGTGAGCTGGAAGAAAAGGCAGGCCTGTTCTCATCGACATAGGCCTGGGTGGTTTACATTGAGTTAACACACAGGAGTTTTTCTCCCACACCTGTGGTCATACTTGCTGTCAGCATTTTGTTTATCTTCATATTTATATATTCACACACACACACACACACACACACACACACACACACACACACACACACACACACTATTTTGAGCCACTCATATGTATATCAGCTGTATTTAATAAATAATAGAAATGCAAATATTTGAACCAAAGTCAACTTTTCTAAGTAATGATGTCGGCAGGTACCATGGTACTGTACACAGCTAATATTTGAGGTGATTTAAATACAAAAAAGTGTCAGATGCCCAATAAATTCTCAATTCAATAAAGAGTCGGTCAGGAGTTTAATTTAAGAGTTCGTATCACTACTTTGATAAAACAAATATATTTACAGATAAGAAAACTGTGTTAGCATTGCAAAGTCTCTTCAAAATGTTATCAATTTTTTAAGGTGTGTTGGAGACAGCATAATCTATTCAGTTCGTGCAACTATTGTATTGTTTTCCTTTTTCTTTTGTATTTATACACTGTACTGTCCCTATTTTCTATTTGCACATTTTTCCTTTTGTTGCTGTAACAAAGAAATGTTCCCGTTGTCTGACAAATGAAGGTATATATTAACTCATCTTTTTTTATAATGAAAAAGAGCAACATACTGTAGACATACAGTTTCATTAATTTAAAGTAGCTTTCTTACAGGGCACTTTGTTGCTTGTTTTAGCTTTACACATATCCACAACCGACTGAAGTACACATCACGCATGAAGTATCTAGATGAGAAAATTTATCTTTTATTAATTAGCAGCAAAGTTGCAACAAAAGTTAGAATGACAGTCTGTTGTATTGTTTGTTGTGTTTGTGTTGTTAGTGTTTCTTTCTTTTTGTTATAGTTCATGCAGCCAACAGAAGTAAAAAGTTTAGAGAGACATATTGTATTAGCTGTTGTAACATGAATATTACTCTGTCAAATCCAAACACTGTAATAAAAAAATTGTATTTCTGTTTATAGATTATTTATAGCACTGTATATTTAATTATTTATTTATTTATTTATTTATTTATTTAAATTCATCATATGTTCAAGTTTGACTCTAATGGCTTTCCATAATCGCAGAGCAGTAACCCGGCTGTGGGTGACAATGGCACATTTAACACAGATAATAAAATGACGGCGGAAACATCATCAGATGTGCTGAAAAAAAAATGCAGCCGCCAGAGTTCTCACCAGATCAAGAAAATATGATTATATAATTCCAATACTATCATCCCTGCACTGCCTACCTGTTAAGTTCAGTCCATTGTTGGGATGGCTGAGGTCCTTCACGATCTTCCTGGCCTTGGTCCAGCACTGCTTGCTGTAGATTGAGTGTAGGTCAGGGAGCTCGGTGCGGATGATGCGCTCAGCTGATCGCACCGCCTTCTGTAGAGCTCGTCTGTCCTGCATGGTGCTGTTTCCGAACCAGGTCGTAATGTTTCCCGTCAGGATGCTCTCTATGGTGCAGGAGTAGAAATTCCTGAGCACCTTGGAGGGCAGTCTAAAGTCTCTCAAGCGTCTGAGGTGGTAGAAATGCTGCTAAGCGTTTTCACCATTGTGTTGATGTGACAGGACCATGACAGGTCCTGCGTGATGTGAACACCGAGGTATCGGAAGCTGTCCACTCTTTCCACTGGGCTTCTGTTGATGATGGGGGTCTGGTAGGTCCTCTCCTGCTTTGTACTGAAGTCCACTATCAGCTCCTTTGTCTTGCTGATGTTCAGGAGGAGATTGTTCCTCTGGCACCAGTTCCCCAGATTTCCAATCTTCTCTAGGTAGGCCGGCTAGTCGTTGTTCCTGATCAGGCCGATCATGACAGTGTCGTCAGCAAACTTAATGACAGCGGTGGAGTTGGTAGTGGCCACGCAGTGGTAGGTGTACAAAGAGTACAGCAGTCTTAGACTTAGCAGGGGGCTCAGAACACAACCCTGGGGGGCTCCAGTGCTAAGTGTGTGAGAGGCTGAGACATGTCTGCCCATCCTTACTGCCTGTGGTCTGCCAGTTAGAAAGTTGGAGATCCACTGACACATTGTGATTTTGATTAAGACAAAATGTGCCAAAATATACAATACTAAAACTTGCGCATCTTGCTTGGACACACATTTGTAATTGTATGGGGCATAGCTCCAGACAAGAATGTTCCCAGAAGTAAAATGTTGTTGTGTTGTTTGTTGTTGGGTATTATTTCTGCTCATACGGAAGTGGTCATGGATTGGAACAGAGTCTGAAAAAGGTGTCAGAACAATTCCCTTCCATACCCGTCCCATTCCCCCGATCTTACACCACCTGGTGCCTACTTGTGGGGAATGTTTAGTTTTTAAAGTTAAAACTGTTTTAACAGTGACACGGATCAGACATTCTAATTATGCTCATTGTTTTCTCAGTAACCAGGAAATCCAGGGACAATGTTGGCAGGACTTCAATTTCTACTTTACAACTTTTGTGAATTTTATGTATTTTTCTGTCCTCACACTTATGTGGGTTCATTAAAATTCTTTTCAGAGAGTGAATGAATTTAGGAGAGTGAATGAATTTAGGAGAGTGAATGAATTCTAAAGACATCTGTGCATAAAAAGAAGATGTGTTGCACCTGCCAATGCACAAACAAATGATGGCAGCAAGGTTGCTCATCTTACAAAGCTGGTAGCAAGATTCGAGATTCAGATTCAAAGAACTTTATTAAGCCCAGAGGGAAATTGTTTAAAAACAGATACAGTAGCATGGCATGTTTCCACCACACTCACAAATCCTACAACTTTTTGATGTGCCAAAAGGTAATAGAGTTTTGGGATGAAATTGCTACTGCAACAAAGATATTCATTTATTACCACATGACAGATACGTTAGCATATACTGTCAAATTGGTCTGTCTTCAAGGCCATTAAAACAACTAACAGTAGCATAAATGGTGTTTGCAAAACAAGGCTATTTATCAGTTCTACTTAATGCTGTAAAATTACTAGGCACCTCTGTGGCTAATTCATCCCAGGAAACCTGTTAAGATCTCATGACAGATGTGAACTGATGTTAAACTGTCATGATAGTTTTCTGATGATAAGTGGCTGGTAAGTGATGTTACAGACCTTCCACTCAGCAGGACATCAGAGTTTTTACAGCAATTCACACATTCAGACTAAAATAACCATCTTGCGAACACAGCATCTTTCAGGGTATCATAGTTGTGAATCACACAGGATGCTGGCAAATTTCCTACTCATTACTTTTAAAACCAAAATAAACAAGTCCATTTTGTTCCGTTTTGACTAAATGATTCGGAGACTTCAATAAGGAAAATCTTCACCTATGCTCAAGGTGTGTGTGTGTGTGTGTGTGTGTGTGTGTGTGTGTGTGTGTGTGTGTGTGCGTGCATGCGTGCGTGCGTGTGTGTGATACTGGACTGATATAATATGTCTGTAGTCCTAAGGTAGATACAGTAGAAACCTGTCAGTTGTCAGTATACTCACTTATTCTCTATACCGCTTATCCTGTACAGAGTCGCAAGCGGCCTGGAGCCTATCCCAGGGGACTGGGGGTACTAGGTGGGGGTCCACTGAGCACATCACACAGGAACACACACACATACACACACACACACACACTTACTTGAAAACACCAATCTGCATGCCTTTGGACAGTGGGACAAAACTAGACCATGCAAACTCCAAACTTGAGGCTGGAATCAAACCCCCAACCCTGGATGTGTGAGGCCATGGTATTAAATATGATGCCACCCTGCTGCCCTGTCAGAACACAATGCAGTAAACTGTTTCAATGCTCCTCTTTGTTTTATTTCCTTATGGCTGAGTGAGCCAGTGACTCATTCTGTTTTGAGGCTGAGCCTAAAAAAGCCTTGCTACCCCTCTTAACCCTTATATTCTTATGACTATTAGGAAAAGATGTCCCACTGATCAACTATTTTTTTTTTTAAATAAACACAATGTGGACTAAATACTCCAAAAATATTTATCCCATAAGTATAAGCTACACTTATAATTGATTGTATTTTAAATTTAAACTTTTGTTTTGTCACTTTTGCTAAAGTTCTGTACATAGACCACAGTGTACTTTTTGGCCAGATCACTGTACATACAGTACTGTATGCTAGGTGCTATGTAGTTGGACATTCATGGAAAATGGAATAGTATTACCTCAGAGAAAAATACACTTTAAAATGTCAATGAAAAAAAGCTACAGAAATTAATAAATATAAAAAAAAATTGGTATAAAAACTTTTGGTCTTTCAGCTGCTCCCATCAACGGGTCGCCACAGCGGACCATCCAATGATGCCTTCCTGATGCAGCCCTCTTATTTTATCTGGGCTTGGGGCTGGCACTGCATCCAGTGTTCGAGGTTTAGGCATCAAAACTAGGCCTATATATATATAATGGTTTTGTCTGTATGTATGTACTGTATGTATGTGTGTATGTATGTATTTATGTGCATATGTATTTGTTAGTACGTATAACTAAATTTTAACCTGGTTGGCTGGATTGAATTTAATCAACCTTTGCAGAACTTATATACAGTATCTGCCTAAAGTTCAACCTGCACTATAATGAAATCAAAATGTTGTGTAAAAGGGATGTTATAAACAGTTCCATGCCAGACTTAATGATCTTTAAAACTTTAAAATAAGCTATTAACAAACTCCTTCAACAATAGATATTAATAACAAAAAAAAACTAAACCGAATATTTTTACTCTGATTATTTTATATTTTTACAGCTAAAACAACAGCGCTTAAGTAGTATAAGTGAATTTTAATGCGCTGGAGTACAAAACTTAACCTTTATCCCATCTGCATTTTAGATTTTTCATAGGCTATGTGATTGAGAATTTTTTAATTCTTTGTCTTTAATAAATCTTTGAATATTTCAGTTGTCATCTGTCACAAAGTTGATGCCTATCCAGTGGCTATACACCAATTTAAAAAAAAAAGATAAGCAAAAAAAAAAAAAGGCCTATTAACACAGTTGTTCCTGGTGATACCAAGGGTCAAGTCAACAATTTTTAACTTGCTACCATCTTGATAGTAGATTAGGAAGAAATAAATCTGGCCAACAGAGCTAAATAATATTTTTCATACACACTGTATATATTATATAATATTCTGCAAAATAAATTTTACGGCTCTTTCTTCATTTCGAAGCTGAGCATGAGCCCATTTATGTAGCTGAGTTTTAGTGATGTGTAATTAACTCAGTGTGTGTTAAACGAGGATCATTCCAAGCTAAGATCCAGGCTTATGAATCACATGCAAGGGATTGGAAAGAGGTTGAATTCTCAGAAGTAGCGGAACACCATTTTTATGTTCATTTTGTTGTTAAGTACTGAGCAATGCATGACTAGTGTAATTTAAAAATGAACACATTTAAACATAGCATGCATTAGATAATGTGTCTTGTTCCATAAGAATTACCTAGAATCTGAGAGTTTCATCTGTTCACTCATCTACATTAACAGCTGGTGTATGCTCCAGCCTAAAGAAGCATAAATGTGTTATTAAACTGCAGCTGTCACTAATGACTCAGAATTTATGACAAATTTACTTCTCATAATCCCTTGTAACATCAGCAGTGAATAATTCTTTCAGTCAACGTAATTAGCTGGATTTAAAAGTGTCGTCAGTACAGAGATTCCACAATTAAATTGTACCGGAAATGACATCTTGGCATGGGACAGCACTAGGTGTGTGCCACAGATCTGTTTCTGCAGCTGCAATGAATCAGCAAATTAGTTGCTGTAATGATCTGATGGACACTGAACCTGATACTGAGAGACAGCTGAAGCAGCTACTTATAGTCTGTTTAAAACTAAATCATCCATTTAAAATTATCGAAAATTCTAGCAGACACAAATATAAAAAAAATACTTTATAAGGCATACTCTATAAATTTGAGTGTACTGCAGGACGTGGATAGTGGATAGCATCACCATGTGCATAGCAATACTCCAAGCACATCCACACATTGGGATACCGGTGATAGAGAGATCATCACATCACTACAAAAACAGATCAAATGTAAAAAAAAATAATAATAATAATTGACACACAAGAATGGAGACTACAGGTCTTTTCAATTTAACTAGAAGGACACTATTGTGTGATGCCTGAAATAGACAATCTGGGACAGATTTAGCAACAGCTGGGTGAGCAGACTTTGAATAAAATCCTTAAACAAAAATGTCTCTGTTCCCTGGTTTTTCATTAATTTAAATTAGAGAAATGAAGTTATCTATCTGTCTATCTATCTATCTATCCATCCATCTATCTATCTATCCATCTATCTATCTATCTATCTATCTATCTATCTATCTATCTATCTATCTATCCTTCATATACTTACAACATGAAGATATGAATGAGTCCAGAAAAGTGTGTGTATGCCAGTGCCTTGCAATTGACTCACATCCCATTCAGTATGTATTATCTCTCATATCCAGTGTTCCCCTGATAGGTTGTAAATCCATAATGACCCTGACCAGAATAAAGCTTTTATTGAGGATGAATGAATGCCAATAGGAATACTCATAGGGACGTTTGAGCTTTATAATAACCTACATCTATGATTCTGTAGCACTCCTTTGTAACATGCAAATAAAATCCAAGTAATAAAGATGACAGCTGACTTAACCTCAATTTGCTGCAATATTTAGGTCATGTAGAAAGCACCATAAATAAGAAAACACTATTAAATGAACACAGCATTATAAAGTAAGTACTGGGACTTTTTTATACGCTCAAATACTAATCCACCCATTTTTTTCTTCTTCAGCCAAAGCACTTAAAAGAGTGAGTGTGTAATAATGGATGGAGTGGCTTCTCAGAGATGTGTAAGATAAATCCAAAGCATAGAGAGATGCAAGAACAGGCTCTGCCTGAGGGCACAGAGAGAGAGAGAGAGAGAGAGAGAGAGAGAGAGAGAGAGAGAGAGAGAGATGGGTTTATCCAAATGGTGCAGTATTACGCAAAATGAAAGCATGTGAGCATAAGTTAAAGATTGAGAAGTGGAAATAAAATCATAAAAAAACAGCTTTCTCCTAATATTGCGGCATTTGAGGCTCACTCAAAGAGACATGGAGGACTCTGTCCCAGTGACCTCTCTGAGCAACCAACACTTCAAACATTCTGAAGTAAAGCCAGACAATGGATGATGCTGAAAGCCCATGGCTTAAACCGCAGTGCATAGTTACACACAGCACAACATCCAGATGTTAAAGGCATGACTACAGAATACAGAGCATGTCCAATTGTGTTGTGTAATTGCTTTAATAAACAAACACATCAATGCTTCTGTGAATTGGTATTCGTGGATTTCTAAGTAATCTAAACATGTAATCCAATTACATCAGTGCTTTATTTGGTGCCAGATTATTATTATTCATTCAGATTCCTTATTCAGAAGCCTCTTAAAATACGATTCTCAATATAAGTATGCACAGGCATCTGTCTGTGACTGCAGGCTAAATAAATCATTATGAGAATTTAAAATTTTACTGTATCCAGGACAGTTCTAGAAAGGCCAGCCCTAACAATAGCTTCTCGTAGTAGTTTTTTTTTTATGTAAAAGTATGTGTTTGCTACTAGTCAAGTACTAAAATGTAATTAAAAGGTTAAAATGGAAAGGTTTGAAATTTTTCAAAATATGTATATTTATTTTTGATATTATATAAATAAAGCTACAGTGCAGGCATAATATCAAAATAATAATTATTGTCTGTTTTTCATGAAAAATTGATCTATCCATCTGGCAATGTGGAAAAGAAAGAAGCATGTAAAGAAAAAAAAGGCATGACAAGTTAACAAATAGTGATGGCGCAAGATAGAAAGAAAGGAAACAAAGTGTCAGCTGTGAATGGCATTAATCTGGCAAATTAGTTTCAGGGTCAGAGTCCTGTCCAGGCTGCTTTGTGTTGTATGACCAGGGATCGTCATGCCTCTGGAACCAAAATGAAACAGAACAATAGAGGAGAAAGAACACAAATCAGAAAGCAATTTTACTAAACTTGCCACTGTGTGTAAGGATGTGTGACTGCTTGTGTGATTTAAATAAGGTGACTTTATCAAGCATACATGTGTGTGTGTGTGTGTGTGTGTGTGTGTGTGTGTGTGTGTGTGTGTGTGTGTGTGTGCGTGTGTGTGTGGATACAACAAACATAGTGCATTCAGTCAGACTCAGACCTTTACTGACACTGCATAAAGTAAGAGAAAAAGACAGATAGAGTGGACCATGTAGCCCTGTAATTGCTGCCAGTGAGCATTAGGTATCACTTAGAGATGACACTGAACCTTAATTAAAAAATCAAGATAAACAATATTTAGATTATGTGAATTTTACTAAATGCTTACAATAAAATATTTCATACTGTAGTGTAGCTTTCAGTAGGATTTATTTCATGAATCGACAGGATTCATGGCTTCTACCTGCGAGCTTGCAAACGCTAATTTAACCTGGCAGCCAGGGGACCAGCAGAGGAGACTTTCTCAGCCTCCATGAGTAATTGGTGACCTTTGACCTTTAGCTCACATGGGGGACTCAGAGAGAGAGAGAGAGAGAGAGAGACAGAGGAGGAGAATTGTAGGGGATGTTGATTCACTACCATGTTTATAGCTGAACGTATATACATATACAGTATAATTGCATTAAAATACAGCAATTGGAGTATGTTAGAAATAGAGGTGGATTGAGGCACCTGAAGAATTTTAAACATGGTTTTGCAGTTCCAAATTCAGGGTGAATTTTAAATCTATTTTACCTTTTTGTCTATGTAATAATAATTGCTTTTCGGGACCATGGTACTACAGTAAATAAGAACTCTTTCCTACTTGATTCACTTTTGATTGAAGCATTTATTACTCCAACTAGATTAGGGGTAAAGAGTCAACTGTATTATTATTTCTTGTAAACAAACATGAATCAAACCTCTTGACCTGCACATGCAATAGCTTGTTTCTTTATTTCCTGTATTCATAGCAAGGTGTCTTACTCCTTTTTTTTTATCTGTACACTGGCTGCACTGTTCATATTCAGTTGCACACACTACCCTAAATGTGGAGCTGAATGGAGTGTGTATGACAGGAACCATGTCTCTGTCTGTCAGCCCTCAACATAAGCATATTAGCTCTGCTCTGTCTGCTTCGAGCTGCTCACAGAGCACTATTCCTGCACTGTTGTTTTCTCCTGTACGAATCAATTTGTCTCCAGTCAAAGAAAATAATTGCAAAGCAAACAAATTATCCATGGCACATTGAGCACACCTCATTGTTAAGAGTGAGTAAAAGAGGCAAAAAGAAAGAGAGATAAAGAAGTAACAAGTTTAAAAAAATCCTTAGTCATATAAAATTGCTTCAGGCTTTTGAATGATAAAGATGAATATGTAGGAAGGATGTGACATGGGTAAGATTAAGCAAATGGAAGCAAGTGAATAAAGTAGACAGAAAAGAAGTGCTAGAGAGATGAGAGTAACATTTACAATATATTCATTTACTGATAAGTGGAGCAAGCAGATGGACTAACAGCTTTGAGTACACACAGTGAAAAACCTACGCAGGAACTAGTACACCTCATTATTATTATTATTATTATTATTATTATTATTATTATTATTATTATTAATCAATATATCAAAATAAATAAATCCCATTCAGTTAAACATTCCAGTCTTTATTTAGAAATGTGTACTGATCAGCACTGCACTGGTCTTATTGCTTTGTTTTTTTTTTAGTAGTGATTGTACTGTCTTGCTCTGTTTGCACACATGCTCTTACACACTATGTACTCCTGTGTTGCAGAATATTCTCCTTATGAATAATTTCAGGTAGTGTGGGGGAACGTTATTTAATTTCACTATGTACAGTAACAGCTGTACTGTACTGTATATGGTTGACATGACAAAAAATAACAAAAAGTCACTTGACTTGGACTGTTTTTGGTTCCATTTATCAATAACAAATATAAAAATACTTAATATTTTAAATGTTACATAACACACTTATTCGTTAGACTAAGACATCTCAGTGCATAGCTATCCAAGAGAAATATTCACATGGCATTGCACACTAGTATAACACATTTACACTTCTAGTCAGCCCAGTAGACAAGAAATCAAGTGCAAAAACTAGTACCATAAAAACTATTTTTTCTTCACTAAAGTGAAGTAGTGATTAGCACTGTGGCCTCACATATCCAGGGTCGAAGGGTCGGGTCCCTCCTTCAGGCCTTTGTGTGGAGTTTGCATGTTTTCCCCTTGTTTTATGTGTTTCCTACATGTGGTTTGGTTTCCTATCACAGTCTAAAGACATGCAGAATAGAGTAATTGGCATTCACAAATTGTCTATAATGTGTTAGTTTGCGATGTGTTTGTGGCCTGCAATGAACTGGTACCTCATCCAGAGTGTACCCCACCTTGTGCCCTAAGTCCCCTAGGATAGATTCCAGGTTTCACACGAGTGAGTAAGAGCATTTGAAACTGTCATAAGTAAGTGTATCATAAAGTTTCAAAATAATAATAATATTTTTTTTATTAATAATACCTTAAATAAAGAATAGAACAGGGAATAGGATGCACAATATGATGCACAATTTTAAACATATACTGTATATGTATAAGTATTGGTGAAGCTGAGAACAAGATTGTGACCACTTAAAAACACTTAATGTAGTGTAATGCATGCTGAGAAATTCCAGGATGATTACGTAATCTTCTTGCTAATGTCTGTTAGTAAAGATTTTCAAGTATGGAGACGTCACTTAGACAGATACTATGCATATCCTCTTCCACAAACTTACATATGCATAACATCAAAAAAACATTCCCTCTGGGTACACATTGGTTCAAAGCCAAGTTGATAGACAGGCAGTATAATTAAGACCTAAATACATTCAAGGGTAAGTTGAACACCACTCAAGAGCTTTTAAGGTAAATCTGGCTGCACTTATTATGGCAGATCATTACCTAACATATCAATGCAAACACACATATTTCAGACACAGGCTGTTGTTTAAGTGAGGGTTGCTACTGGGAATATACAATTCCTACCATATTGGGTTACAAGAAAAATGATTTTTATTATCCTATTACTGTATATATGTACGTACTTTTACATATCAAAGATGCACTGTATCTTCTACTGTTAATTTAACTTTGTCATTTAAATAAAAAAATAATAATATATATAAAAAATATATAAGAAAAACTTCCTGTTAACAAATTTGCAATGTAACTAAATACTCACTCTTACTCACTTACTCATCTTCTGTACCGCTTTATCCTGTATTCAGGGTCGCGGAGACCTGGAGCCTATTCCAGAAGGCTTAGGGCACGAGGCAGGGTACACCTGGACAGGGTGCCAATCCATAACAGGGCACACACACATACACACACTCACACACCCATTTACACACTACAGGCAATTTGGGAACAACAATAAGCCTAAATTGCATATCTTTGAACTGTGGGAGGAAACCAGAGAACCCAGAGAAAACCCACCAAGCACAGGGAGAAAATGCAAACTGCAGACACAGCAATCGAGGCCAGGAATCAAACCCCGACCCTGAAGGTGTAAGGCAACAGTGCTAACCACTACACCACCGTACCACCCTAACTAAATACTAAGCCTGATTAATCATATAATGTGTTCTAACAAGATACAAATACAGACATGAATACAGACACTTACTCACTAAAGCCTATCCCAGGGGATTTGGGGCACTATACCCTGGACATGGTGCCAATCCACAACCACACACACTCACACACTATGTGCAATTTGAAAAATGCCAAATGGCCTAATCTGAATGTCTCCAGACTATGGAAGGAAACCGGAGTACCTTTTACTCTTTTGGGATTCTTACTAGACGTATAACTCAGGACTGGGATCCCACCGAAAATTCACGCACTGCACTGACAGCAATGACCCTTCTTCCTCAGAATTGTTGTAATAAAGATAACATACTGTACACACACACACACACACACACACACACATACATACACACACACCTACACACATATATACACGCACACGCACACACACACACACACACACACACACACACACACACATATATACATACAAAAGCATTCTTATGGGTAAGGCCATACTGTACTGGATCCTCTTTGGGTTTAACTCAAAATACAGATACAAATATCGGGATACATAACATGTCATTCTGTTGCACATTACACTGCATTAACAAATGGTTCTAGGGTTTTAAAAGTACCTTCAAGTTTAACCTGTAATCAGTAACAGGTATGTCTGGTGATTACACAGAGTAACCTGCGTCCTATATTCCATCGCCATTTGGGCTGATATTTTTAACCTGCTTCATTGACACATCAATAATACTGTACATAATCAGCAGTGCCTGAGGAGGCGCACACAAATACAATGGCAGTAATGAGCTCGAATAGGGTGTATTACAGTATTTACTCTCACAATGACTGAGAGCATTCACGTACACAGGACTTTTGATTGTGCAGAATAAGAAAACACAATTAAGTAAAATTGAGTAAAAACTACCTTTATTTTCCTATACAATTCCCTGCTACACATTTATCACAGCTTTTCACTACTGCAAGGTCACGATCGAGGTTGAAAGTTTACTCATTACGTTGAAACACTGATTAACTGCCTGTTTCCCATATGGCACGCTGGCCTTACAGGAACTCCTTTAATGGTTCAACCATGTGGAAGTGGCTTGGAGCAAGATCAGGACTGTTAGGGGGGAGTTTTACATCATGATTCACAAGAAATTTCATCACAAGTCTCAGTTTGACTTGACCACCGTTCATAGTTACAGTATTATGTCTTTGATAAGACCTTAAGATACAATGCATTGCTGAACCCTAATAACCCCAGTTTTATTGGACTATATCCCCTCCCCTCCACACACACACACACACACACACCTTCCCAACTTACTATTACAACCATCTGTCACTGAAAATAAGCATTTAAGACAAATGCCAACAGAACAGTCAGTCTTATCCCTGATACATTTAACCATTATTCAGAATTCTCAACTCCACATATTGAAAATTAATACTGAAATCCAGGAATCTGAAACAGTTCACCCTCAGCAAATCAATTGCAGAGCACTGAAAGTACTGCAGTCAACCTATATTATTTATTTATTTTTATGATTTTTTTAAACAGCATTTCGATGTAAATGTAGAACAGATAACCACATCCAGTGCTATACTTACAGAGTTATTTGATGTGAAATGGTATATATGACACTGATAGGCCTTATTTTATACACTGTTAAAGCAGACACCCTGTCAAGTGTTTATTACAACACTGTCTGCAGGTCCTTCAAGGGCATTTTGGCTAGTCAAGGTTTCTTAGCTTTCTTCAGGAGGGATTTTCTTTTTTGTTGTAGCAATCTACATTCTGCTTTTGGGATTGTTTTCATAGCAGCACATGTGGATTTTAAATCATTACTGTATGTAGACCTCATTACAGATCGGACCCAAAGTAGACATTGATAATAGTTTGAACACAAAGTATAGAGTATGGTTAGACATTTTAGGTCCAATAGGGCTCAGTCACAAAATTTACAACAACAAATAATAAGTTAGACCTGAGACATAATGTAGAGTTTAATTACAAATGTTTGAGTCGATGCCTTTATTGTATGCTTTACTCATAATAAAGAAATCTTTGATAGTCTTTGGTAAGTAAAGGGTTCTAAGCTTCCTAAAAAACACATATGCATATGGAACATCCACAGAAGGAGAATACCTTATAGAAACCCTCTTTTTCCCATAAAGGGTCAAAATGTATGGTGCTAATTTTTTGATGTTTACCTAATTTAAGTTTTATTCTTTTAAACTTAATGATGTCTTTTCCTTAGAAATGCAATTACCTTAGAAATTTGGTTTTAGACACAACACTATTATTATTTAATGAAAAAAGGTGTAAATCCAAAACAAAAAGATTACAATTAAAACAATTAATCCAGGTTCAGAGTGAGATACGTTGAGTACTTTGACCATATTTCAGGTTATCTATCTATTTTAAGGTGACCACCTAATGAATCAAAATCCTTTGAGATATTACCATTGAGACAACCATACAAGGATCTTTTTTCCATAGCTATAGATTGGGATTTAAACTTATGTGCATTTAATAACAATTGCCTCACAGCACTTCCAGTGACAAAATTCCAGTCACAATATCCAGGACATACTGGGTCCTCTAGGTTTAACTCAGTGACGGGTATGTCTGGTGATGGAGTAACATGCGTCCTATATTCCATCGCCATTTGGGTTTATATTTGCAACCTGCTTCATTCAAGCTAAAAAATAAATAAATAAATAAATAAATAAATAAATAAATAGAATTTGGATTTTGCAGCATGTGACCTCACAGCACTTGGAAAAATCCAGTCACACTGTCCTTAAAAAATGTTGGCAGAATGAAGACAAATTTTCATTGCTTACCTTTAAAAAACAAAGCGGTAGACACATGACAACACCACTGGCCACACATTAGTGAGCTACGTTTGGTTGTGTGTGACATTTATATTTTGTTATGCAGTTATGTATATTGCATACATAATTATATGATGTATAGAGTCATAATAATAGAATATAATGAATACAGGAACATGGGAAATGTGGTAAAACACATATGAGGAGTCATGGATAACAAGAAGCTGTAATGTACTGTGTGCTTGGTTTGTGCACAGGTTAAGAGCTAGAGCTTTGCTGACACCTTCTGGTGATATTATGACGTACAGTAAGAAGACAAATGAAACATTCAAGCTATACAGCAACATTTTAATACACACTGTGCAAATATCTAATAAAACTACAGTGGAGATTAGAAAAAATATAGATTCTTGCATATACTCAATACAGGGCATAGAACTTTTACCAATTGGACAACAAGATAATTCTCATGGCAGTAAATTTGCTAGACCCAAAAGACCCAACTTACTTTAATTAGACACTTTGACACAATGCAGGTTTTATGTACCTACAGAGGTTTGACAGAAAATAATGACTCAGATTAGACCAAGTTTGGACTTCAAAAGAAGATATTAAATCTATTGTAAATCTTGCGTTAACCTTTGTAAGCATATCTGAGAAAGAAAATGTAGTATGAGGATCTCCGCTGGAGATTAAATCCAACATAATCCTAAATGACTATAATTCGGTCAAATGGAAGTTTCAGTGTAGACCTCAGGTACACATTCAGGGTCCAGCATATACCCTTGTTATAAGGATTTGTAATGAAGAAAATAGGTACAGATTAAATTCAAAATATAACCCAGTGGTCAGAAACTGATTAGAAACAGATGAGACCTACAAATTAGTGTAGAGCTTACATACATAGAGTTACAAACAGAATTCAGCAGCAAAGAAGACCTATTATAGAGCTCACATACAGATTACACCCAATATATACTGTAGATTAAACCCATTACAGAGCTTATATACAGATTACATCCTATGATCCCTATGATCTGATCTCAGGAACACATTTGGTCTAAATGTATTCAGATATATAGTATGCATAAAGGACTACAGTTACAGATTTTATTTAAAGTAAAATGGGATACATGACACTGAAAAAAGCACA
Organism: Clarias gariepinus; assembly: GCF_024256425.1. Taxonomy (NCBI): domain Eukaryota; kingdom Metazoa; phylum Chordata; class Actinopteri; order Siluriformes; family Clariidae; genus Clarias; species Clarias gariepinus. The sequence goes on from NC_071107.1 coordinate 13,446,014, forward strand.
TAACCTATTTTGTTTGTTGTAGTAAAATAAAACATATCTTCTTTGGTTCTGTGGTTTGTCAGACTTTCTATCAAAAGTAATTCCTGGGTTCTAGGGTTCAGAATACAATTGTACAATTTAACAAGTCTTAACAATTGGGCTAGACACGCATAGTGGTAAATGTGCATTTATATTATTACTGCATTTGACCCAATGTACAATGTTATTAGACTTAATTTACAAATCAGTCCCAAAGTAGATCCAAATTGGTTACAGACTTGATAGCTGTTGTTGAGTTCTGGTCCAAAGATTGTATCCAAATTATGTCTCTGTCACAAAGATCTGAACAAAAATAGACCTGGGTTTGCAGAATTTAGCCCCAGTACAATTAAAGTTTAAACCTAATGTGTTTAGTGCTTAAATTCTTTTTGTTAATAAAGGAATATTTCGGCCCCTTAAATGACAAAAGTTCTCTACTGAGAGAAATAAAACAGATTTTAAGACCCTAACTTAATTATTCCAGTCCATTTCCAATTGCAGGTCATGTGCTTTGAAGGAAAACAGATGATAGCGTGGCTTGATTCCAATGAAACTCCAGGGCTCCATTAAAATTAAATAGGTTTTGGCATAATGTGCCTGCACATAAAAAGCCTGCATGACAAAACAAATATATATTTTACCCTAGCCAAGCAATGGTCTAGCTGCCAACTATTATTGAAACAAGCTGTTATTAGAATTTTTCATATGGGATTGGTGATCTCTGATTTAAACAGAATATCTAGTTGTAAGGTATAGCACCAAAACAAATCCTAGATACCCAACATAAGTGTTAGATTTTTATAAACAATCAATTACAGCTTCACTTATTTTAAGAATGGGATGAAGACTATAGATTTTAAATCTTCCTGACAATAACTGAAATCTAAGGTGCATTCATTTACATACAGGAGGCATTTGTGGTAATAAGGGACAATGCAAGAGTGCTAATAGTTCCGCAGAAGCCATGTGGGAGGGGATGCTCCCATCTGACTAAAGTATGCCCACCACCAAGGCTTCTCATTCCTATCCTCTCCATTCTCTCCATGATTTGGCTCATTGTGCTGCTCAAACACATTAAAAGGGTCAAAGCGCTCATAATTATCCAACCCAGGAATGGATAAGTAGTCATGGTCAGGTTCTACTGGCTCCTTGTTTAGCACAAAGTCCACACGGCCTGACTTCTGCATGGTGTGAGGCAGCTTGATCCGCTTCACCACTTTTGAATAACCAGGAGCTGTGACGGTTACAATGTGCACACCTGGAATCAGCAGTCTCCAATAGTCACCATCTTCAGCTATGTAAAAAAAAGAACCAATCAGGCAAAGAGTAAATAGGATAATTATATTTATTCACCATTTTTGACCTGCAATTATATGTTTCCTGCTTTATTTACTTTACTAATTTGTGGATTATATATAAATAAATATATAAATATATATAGCTATCAGTATTTAATGACATATGTACATAATACCTAAGATCCTCAACAAACAAAAAATTAAATAAATAACAATTTTATATACACATTTATTAACACATATATTAACACATTTATTTATAGAGATAAATATAAAATCCCTGTCATTGCTCCCTTTAATAAACCATTATTTAATGTCATCATTACCTGTTGTGATGTCATGGCGTATCCCTCTAACCGATATAAGGGCACCTTTAATTCCGTTCCCATCTTTGTCTTTCACAACACCCTTTATTCCTCTGTGGACCTGCAGCACAAAATCAAAAACGTTTCAGTGTTAGATAATAATCCCATGAATGCCTATGTGGCACTTAAAGCTAAAGGTGTTTTTTAAGACCATTTATTAAAATATCATTTAAAAAAAACGGAAACAAGAAGTAAATTTTATTTGCAAATGTCTACAAAAAAAAAGTCTGTATTTGTACAATGGAAGTAATGATTTGGTTATGCTGCCATCTTGTGGTTTTATCTGTACTCTAGGGGGATTTTTAATAGTTAGGTGATGAAAATGTATAATTAATTAAAAACGAAGTAGCCATAGGCAGTAGTCCATATCTTATCCAAAAATTCGTTACATTTTTCTCGTGTTTATAACTACAGTATAATACACTGTTGGCATCCTTCTTTATTCCTTTTTAAACAATATAAATTTTCATGAAACAAAATATGCACTGGTAATTCAGACAGTACTAAGAAGGCCTAACTATTTGTCACACTAACAATTTCAAATTAATGTGTCTCATTAATTGTTTAATCAATAAACTGATAAATCTTTATTGATACCATTGATATCTCACAAAGTAGTAGAGTATTAACTCACAGACTCCATGAAACTAAGCAGAGGCTCCTTGTTCCTCAACCACTCTGGGTAAAGCTCTTCCTCTGCGGGGAACTTATCACAGCCAAGCTCCACCGTCAGCTCCAAACAATTACTGTGCAGGTAGTTAAAGTCTGACATGCCTAATAGACAAACAAAGATTGTAGGTAAATAATGCAACAACTAGGAATGTGTTTTTAAAATCAATGACAGGGTTGTGTGGTGTAGCCTCTTACTACCCCAAAGTTACAGTGTGAGAGGTTCATACAGAAAAATGAGTCTGTTATAAAAACTACAAGAGATTCCTGACTATTATAAGAGATTCCTGACCCACTGATTCCTGACCCACTGATTCCCTATTAGTGCTTGTTGGAGTTTCCGTTACAGCGGAACCTTGGATTGCGAGCATAATTTCTTCCGGAAGCATGCTTGTATATTAAAACACTTATTTATCAATGTGAATTTCCTCCATAAGAAATAATGAAAACTCAGACGATTCGTTCCACAACCCAAACATATTTTTATAAAAATATTTCCTACAAAATACTAAAAAACTAAAAATAGAACAAATTAACCTGCAATTTACCTTTGAAAAAGAGCAGACAGTTCTGTAACTTGCTAATGCTGTAACACTAATGACACACATGCTCTCTGTTTACCTATCCACTAGATAGCAGAAGTGATGGTTATAGTAAGGATTTGCATGTTCAAAAGGAGCGGAGAACAAAGCTGCTAAATGCGGGAAGCAGAGACCATTGGGGTTATTACTTCTTGACACAATAACACACCTGGGGTGTTTCTGTGCCTGTTTCTGTGCACCCCCTTAGGTCAGTTGTGATCACGTTACTCTCGATGTCAAAACAAGAAGTGCATACATGATACACGACGATATTTGGGACTTGTAAATCAAGAATAGCTCATGTATCAAGACATGAAAAAATTATTAATAATGTTTGCTCTTCTTTCGGAATGCTTGCATTACTCGCAATCGGAGGTTCCACTGTATTCACCAATAAGGGCAATAATAATTCTAAAGACATAATCGGTGCACTGAGCATGCTGTTTCCACTATTACACAACAATATTTTAAATTGCTGCTCAGGAAATAGAGATAATGGTATTTCAAAGGAAATAAAAATGTACTGAGTTATAATTGAGGCCTAATGATGATATATTGGCAGTAATAAATTATGGAGCGCTGCACCACTTGCTTCTGTAGATGAGATGCCGCTGCCCTTTTTTCCCACACTCCCTTCATCCTTTCATTACCTCCAGCAAAGCTGTACCACTGAGCTCCATTGATGATGCCTCCTTTATTGGCAAATAAGCCGCCACATCTGTCCGTCTTGTTGCTGGCCATTGTCGGATGAGCATCTGCATAGGTCCTGGCCAATTGCTTAAATACCTTCACACACACACACATACACACATGCACACACAAAACGTCAAAATAATCTTTATACATTTTCAAAATGTTATTATAATTGTTATTATTATTATTATTATTATTATTATTATTATTAATATATAAACAACCCAAACCTGCTCATCAGGTGTGGGAGAGAACATTTTTTCCTCCTCTGGGTGTCTTGAGAAGTCAAAGGGATATGAGATAACAAGCTCTCCCCCGTGCAGACTGGCAGAGATAACAAATGGAATGGACCTGATCCATTTCATCACAGCATAGGTTTCTGGAGCTACCTGGAAAGAATGGAAATATCTGGTTAGACCAGAATACATGTTACTTGTAAATTTTTCAGTCTTCCAGCTCACAAACAAAAAGTCTACATGAAGATGTGTTAAAGCAGGTAAAACACTGTATTGATGTTTTGCACTTTTCTTTAGGGCTAAAAAAGGCTATTCTAGTTTTACGCATAAAATATAAATGTAAGTTTACCAAATTTTTATTGCCCAAATGTCAAAACAGTTTTACAGTTTGGCAGTAACTTAATGAAAGTTTCTGGTACTCCTTAATCACCTTATTAACCCAGTAGGAATCAGGGATCGTGAGGTGGTCGGTGCGAAACCGAAGGAAGCGTCGTCGGTTGTAGAAAATGGATGTCAAATCCGGGAAGTTGCGATTTAGATCAATGTTCTGAGCATTGGCTCTGCCGCTGATCCAACCATTATAAATGTGACCCTAAACATTCCACACAATCAAAACAAAATGTTATGGACAATGTTATATACCTGAGTGCAGACCATGCCCTTAACACAATGAAATGAAGTGTGATTGTGGAACTGTAAAAAAGGGGGGAGAACTTCAGCAGCTTCTGCTTTGTGCTAGATAGCCATATCCACTAGACTCCTGGGTCTGAATTCTTGAATTTTTAGTAGAAGAAGGAGTCTTGGATGCAGAATCATCATCTCTAGTGACAAGAAAAAAAAAGGTAATAGAAAGATAACCTGGAAGAAAATGTGGCTTCCGGTGTGTTCAAATTTCAGTTATTTCGAAAAATATCTGCTTAATTTCAGCAAGAGAGTGCTTGCACCCTTTAGCAGATGTGCTTCATATTTGGATTGTTTTTTAATTAACTTCACTGACTGACAATAACTTTTGATACCGGGAAGAGGACTGACTGCATTTTTATGTATCACAAACCAACATGCAAGAAGTATTTCTGGCAGAACAAGCAGGAAACTTGGCTTCCAGTGAAAGAATTGGGGAAAAAGAGAGGGAGGCACAACCAGACCAAACTTTAACATGCACATAAAACAAACTTGAACACGTTCACAGAACTGGGCTTCCGAGAAACATAAACAAGTAGAAGAAGAAAGAAAAGAAAGATAGATCAACACGGTTTAGCCATTTCATTTTAAATTCTATGTGCCAATGACGGTTAATTTCATTACCCGTGCATAATGGTTTTCATTAACCAAGGATTTTTGATTTCAGCCTACTTAAGGACTTTTCACATGGCCCTTCAAGTTAATCTAAAAACACCATTAATGAGAAATTAAGCAAACTTTGTTAATTGTGGCTAATAAATATAAATAAAGCAAGGCTACTTTTTCAAGACTAAGCACTAGTAACAGGCAAATTAGTGAAAATCCAATATTTAGCATGCAGGCACTAGCTTGCGGATTACAGAGTGCATTGTTGTACTACTGTCTATGTTATTGTGTTTTGCGTTCCTTTATGGATCTTAAACAAGCCGTGCTGATCATTCTGGTGAATGAGAAGTTCATGCAGAGGGTTATGTAGTATTGGTGACCTCTTCCGGTGCGTGGTGTTTTAGAGATTGTGGATAGTATGCCCAAAAAAGTGAAGACTAGCTGAGTCACTGAGGGATATTTACTTCTGGGTTGGTGTTTTCAGGGTCGTTGTTATCGTCTACCTCAGAGGAAGCAAGCTCATAACCATCGGGGTTCATGGAGGGCAGCAGGTGGATGCGTGTGTTGTTGATAAGGGTCTGGATGCGCTCATTGCCCAGCAGGTACTCGGAGCACAGATACTGAGCCAAGTAGATGAGCAGCTGACGGCCCAAAACTTCGTTCCCATGCATGTTTCCAATCAACTTAATCTCTGGCTCCACTATATAATGGATAATGAAGATAATGAAAAGAGAAAACATTTTGTTCAGCCTGTTTATTAAAATATGTTCTGTTCATCAAAAATATGAATATATTAATTTCGTACTGTATGACTGTTATTTTTCAACTGTATTGCCTATTAAAAGTAACCATCAAGTAAAAAGGATTTTCTACAATAAATAATGCTCAACTTAGGGTCTCTAATAAACATTAAAAAATACATTATAAAAAAAAATTTAATTATGGTTTAGACTAACAAAGTAAAAATAACAAATCATCAAAATTGCAGGACGGACTTTCAATGTTATTTAAACAAAAAAAATATTATTATACTAAACAATATTATTATCTGATTTGCAGTTGTTCTCATGTTCTGATACCCAAAACATCAAATGTTGCCATCTTTTTGTTCATTTAAATATATATTGTTTATACTATGAGCAAGAGTAACTGATGAAGAGAAGGTACATTATACAGATTTTTTTTTTTTTAAAGTAACTGTAAATTCTTTTGCTATCAAATAAAAAACATGATGAGATAGCCAATAGCATGATGGCTCAAGCATGGTGGTGAATTAATCTCAGGTTTTAGTATAATGTAATTAATAAACTATTTAACAGCTATAGAGGGATTTTGCATAGCAGTGTACTGTACAATATAACAGTAGTAAGTGAATGCATGATAGAAACATTTGTGCAAAATGTGCAAACAGAAATATGAATACTACTTTGTGCTTTTATTTGGGCCAGAAGGGGGCAGACGAAACATAAAAGTCATCACTGCTTCCTCAAAGCATTGTAAACGTTTCTGCTAGTTTTGAGAATAGAAAAAGGTAGGTTGTGCTCACGTAGCTCATGTTGTCCAGGATTACTGGAGAACTCAATGACCAGCAGGTCCTTGCCTTCCACACTACGGCCAATGCTATAGGTTTGAGAGATCTGAGGACATTTGGCTGCAGTTTTCTTTAGGATGTTGAACATTTGAGCATTGGTGTGGTATGTGAACTGAAGAATCGTTCCCTGAGCCCCATCTGAGATGCTGGACAGGGCAACATTTTGCCTGGCTGAAAGGAAAAAACACATAAACGAAGAAAGTGAGATACTGTAAGATATGTGACATACGACTCCCACATGGCTCACGGTCCCTTCATATTGACATGATGTGCTTATATTCTAATGTTTCTTTTATTAAACATACAGTGTGTATCAAAAAAGAATTACACCCCCCCTAACAAATAATCACATTTTGTTGCTTTGCAGCCTAAAATTAAGACAGAAGACAGTTTTTGTTTTATCCAGGTGTATTAACTCCTGGATAAACTTTTAACCTCCAAATGAAAGATATGTACATTTAGGCATTTGGCAGATGCTCTTATTCAGAGCGACTTACAAAAGGGCTTCAGTTTTCATCACTGGATAGATTGTTACACTGGTTTACTAAGTTACCAACTACTGTATGTGTCAAACAGTGAAACACACAGATATAACACCAACAAGTCAGAAAAAAAAAATTGTGGGTGAAAAAACTGTATCACTAATATGGAAAGCATCACCGCTATACTGTATATCTGGCTGAAATCCAATACATGTTGAATATTAAAAGGACTGAGTAAATACAGCTGGATAAAGCAAAAACTGAGTTTGTCTTTATTTTTGGCTACAAAGCAACAAAATGTGATTATTTTAAAGTGTGTGTGGCAAATAATTGCTACTATTTTTATATCATGCAATCCCAAAAATTGAATTACATAATGGTTCGGCTCTCACATCACAAGTTTGCCATAAAAAAAAGCTTGCTCACTTTTTAAGATCATTAAAATATAAAAACATTTGTTTATATGGTTGACCTCTGAATAAACTTGTGTGATCGAGGGAACAACAGGGAAATAATTGCACAAGGTAGGGTAAAACTCTAATCTGAATGGGGTTCCAACCAATTGCAGGGTACAAGTGCACACACTCTCTCTCTCTCACACACACACACACACACACACACACACACTTCAAACACCACAAGGAATTTGAAAATGCCTACACTGCACGTTGGACCGTGAGAGGAAACCAAATTTAACACAACGTGACAGTGCTAACCACTAAGGCACAATGCAACCTTGTTATGCAATATTAAAAAAGTAAACACTATTATAATAAAAAAATTTGTCATTGTTACAAAATTCTTGTTGGATAAAGGGGAAAACTCTCAAGGCTGTAACATCAGCACACCTCTCCATACATTATTTAATTAGTTAGCTATAACAGTACTTGTACTGTATACACAATACTGCAGTTCCTTACGTCACGGTACTGTATGTACTGCACACAATGTATTTCCTCCAGTTTTCCAAGGATTACCTTTGACTTCAGATAGTGGGTCATGGCAGCCCTCTTCCTCAGCTGCAAAGAAACGGTCACAGTCCATGAAGTAGGGCCAGGCCATGCTGATGGCCTCAAAGGCATGGACACAGTCCCTCTTTACTGCCTCACATGAGCTGCGACACGGTTTAACTCTGGCATTGTTCTGACACCGTGGAGCAAGCACAGAGCAACCCAGCAAGCGAAGTTCGGGCAAGCACTCACCCCCCAGCAAGCCATGTAGCACATTAAGTAAGAGATATTCATTGCTCTGCTCAGCCTCCTGTCGCGTCTGCTGCCCGATGAGGTTGGGGTAGACAGCCTGCTTGTAAGGAACATCCTGGCAGGAGCTCAGCACCATGTCTGTGCACTGCACTGAGGACAAATCACATAATAAAATATGGACGTAGGATGAGTTATCGAGTATTTTATTTTTATATGTAGTTGAATTACAACGATTAAGATTATAAAATAGCATAAAATAAAATGCATGCATAGTGATTCAAAACAGTAGTTTTGTAGTAGTAGTAGTAGTAGTAGCAGTATGTGTTCTCATGTTTTTATACTGTGTGTGTGTGTGTGTGTGTGTGTGTGTGTGTGTGTGTGTATGCCATTCTACAATACCTGTTTTGCTGATTAATATTGGCAGCTATTTAATAAGCTGATGCTACTGTACATGAAAACTCTTTACCTGATACAAACACTTCCTCTTTGATACAAAGGGATATGACTTTCTTATATGAAATTTATTTTAACCTATCATGTATACATAATAACACAAATAACTTTGCAAATTTAAATAGATCAGCTCTTATTAAAACTCGGTTTGAGCAACCATGAGCCCCCTCACTGGCTTTGTCTCATTTACATGTCTTACCATTAACCTGGCACACAGAAATCACCCTTAGGCCCACAGTTATCTCTAATCTCTCTCTCCCTCTCACTCCCTTACTCACTTACTCTCCTGTGTGTACACATGTCACATCACATTTTCTAATGTTTTCTGCCTTACAGCTTCCAGGCAAAAAGCCATGACCTCCATTTAACCCTGTACAGAAATCCTATGTTCCAAACATTTCCACCTCTTCATTTATTTTAAAGTAAATTTAGTTTTCACAGAATAAAATCTTATATAATAAAATAAAATTATCTAATTTGATAGTGCTAATACTTACGTTTCTCTTTTACTGGCTCATTGCATCTTCCTGTAAAACATAATGAAAATCAATGTTAGTCACAGCGAACTTTGGAAAGTTCACTACGAGTATAAACTGTTTCTCATCTACGCCAGGAATGGTCATGTCTCCAGAAATGTTTTTAAGGTTTCAGTGATTTACAACAGAACAAGCAGATTCGTAAATTTACACTGTGACCAAATCGAGCTCATCCTAACATGCAACTCTACAACATACATTTCTCCTGACAAAACTATATATTAAAAAAATATATCAAACCAACACCTTCATACTCTATTTACAGCTGAATGGAAAAAGTACATTTATTTATTTTTTTACATAATATGAGATATAAGACGTCTTACTACCATGATAACTTTCTATTTTACTTAAGATAAAAAAAATGTTGCATTTTTACAGACTAGATAATTTAAAGAACAACGCACCAGAATTAAAATGTTCTGTTTAATCTTGCGGAGTGACATTTATCTATAAACAGACAGTCTCTAACCATTTTATTACTTCCTGTTAAAGTTACAGTAGTAATGAGCAATAAGACAAAAGATTTTCCTGTGTTGTAAAGCTACATAAAATAACTAAAAAGTTACAATAATAAAGTTATAAGTTGTACTTCCTTATGCAAGTTACAATAATGAAGTTATAAGTTACACTTCCCTGTATAAGTTACAATAATGAAAATGTATTATAAGTGGATTACTGTAAGGCAGTTAATTGCTCATAATTACTTTAAAAGCTGTTGTTATAGAAAATAAATAAACATTTTCTGTTAATTTTAAGTGTGTTTATAGAACACTTCAAGCACAGTATTATCATGAGCTGCAGTAAAACATTTGAATGGTGCAAATGTTTTAAAGAATGAGGTGGCTCATAGCCCACGCATTCCAATGAACCTTCTGCCTGATCACAAAAATTCAATGGATAACTTGTTGCCAATGCATCTGTCTGAAGGAACTGTACACACCATTATTCTCAAACATTACTTGGATTGGGAGTTATTGCCACATCCCCAAACAGCCCTGACCTCGCTACAATCAATTTCCACGTCATGTTGAGGCTATTAAAGGAGTTCCTGGGAGGCTAGGGTTTCAGACGTAAGGCAGGCAGTCTGATCATGGCTGTGTCCACCTTCACAATTGAAACGCTGAGATAAATGCATTAGTTTTGCAGGGAATTATTAAGAGAAATAAAGGTAGTTTTTTACTATTAGTTTTACCTGTCTCCAGTTATTCTGCACAATAAAATGTCCCCATTTGACTGCACACTATCCTAATCATTGTGTTTGTTATACTAAGCCAGATAAAGTGCACAGTAAAAATAAGACATGCCTGGGCTTTCCAGACTGTAAAAAAAAATGTGTGTGTGTGTGTGTGTGTATATATATATATATATATATATATATATATATAAAACTGCCGAAGCCACGCCCCTATGAATTATTGCCTTGAACCCTTTGCACTGTTTTCACACTGTAACTGCCACTGTTAAGACTCAGTAAACTTTATGGGAACCCTATAATTTTACCACAGTGTTGAAAGTGGAATCAGGCCGCCATGCGCTGTGTAAAGCGAGATGAATTACTAACTGGACTGTAAAGTTCTGGAATAAAGGCACCCGAAGAAAAGGGTAAACATGACCTCTAGTTTGACCACACACTTCATTTAAAGGCACACACCTCTATTTAAAGTACATAGTAGGTATCAATTAGAATGACGGAAGTTTTGAGTAGAAATCTCATCTTATACATCACCTAAATCTTTATCTCCAGGTTCGCAGGAGCGCGGCGGCGCGCACGAACCCACGGCGAGGACGCAGAAGAGCACGGTGACGCGCAGCATGCTGAAGCCGCAGTGATGTGGCTGTGTGTGTGTGTGTGTGTGCAGACTCGCTTTTTCTCAAGGCCTTTGCTTTTAGGGGCGAGTCCTCATCCCCGCACAGCCACAGAAACCCATACGATCAAATTACAGCCTACAGATTCTCCTCCTTCAGGCCTCCCACGCGGCACTGCTCACTGCACGCTCGCGCAGGCTAATTGTACAGCAGCTGAAAGCTCGTGCTTGTACTCGGAGCATGACTTGACAGAAGTAAAAAAAAAAAAAAAAAAAGAATGGTTAACCTATTATTTTTGAAGTCTACACAAAGGGTTTTTAAACTATTTTGGCCCTTTTATGTAAATGTGTACAACCATAATTTGCCAATTAATTAGATTAATCAGATTAATCAGTCTTTTTGTTCTTAAAAGAGTGCAGTAGGTTGGTCACACTATTTAAAAAAAATCAGTTGTTTTTCACTACCTTACAGCACAGTGAAATAATCACTGGCATCTTTCAACCTTCCGATCAGTAACCTAGTAACCCACAGACTTAACCATCTGTACACCCAACACACTGTATAAATGCAGATCATTTACTGCTTTCTGTTTCACCCAGATGAGGATGGGTTCCCTGTTGAGTCTGGTTCCTCTCAAGGTTTCTTCCTATTACCATCTCAGGGAGTTTTTCCTTGCACTGTAAACCTGAATAAGTTGGCAAAACTCAAAAAATTTGAAGTAATCAGTTACATCAATTTTTTTTAAGTAATGATGTTTCCAGTTTCAAGTAAACGGAACTATGAGTTTTTGAGTTTGTTATACTCATTCATATTAATCGTTCTTTACTTGCATTATTGAGTAGCCTAACTCATACTATTTAATAGCAATTATCTTTTTTGTTGTTGTTGTTGCAAATCAAATAATTTGTTGTTGGTCTTTTGGCTGCTTTCAGCAATGGGTCGCTACAGCAGACAATCCAGTTCGGACCGGCACAGGTTTTACGCCAGATGCACCTTCCTGACACAACCCTCCCATTTCATCTGGGCTTGGGACAAGCACTTCATCCAGTTGTTGGGAATCGAACCCCGGCCTTTCGCATGGCAGGCGAAACACCTACCACTGAGCCACCAGTGTCCTAGTGCCCTGATGATGTCAGATGCAAAATCGCTAGTTTGAAAGATTTTGTTGGAACTTTAAGGGGACAGTTACTGTTACTTAAGTACTTAAAATATCTAATTTGTTCAGCTAACTTGAAAAGTGTCATTTCTACAAACTCATAAATACCAAAAAGTTTTAAATACTCATCAAGGTCTATTAATGTGAACTAATTGTAATTATTTAAATTAACAGTACTCAATATGTTTAATTACTTTGAGCATTAGGGTTTACAGTGTGCCACTGTTGCCCTCGGCTTGCTCACCAGGGACAAACTGACCATTTTGATTCATACAAATTCACATTTCATACAAACTTAAATAATTCTTTTGATTCTGTAAAGCTGCTTTGCGGCAATGAAAATTTCTAAAAGCGCTATACAAATAAAATTGAATTGAATTGAATTGAATTGAATTTGAGTCACCACTGCCCCTATAGGTCCGTTAGGTTTTGAGGTTTTAAACCCTGGGTTACAGTATGCCTGCCAAACTCCACCTTGAAAACCAGTGGCCTACACCTAATGCACTGTCATTAAATTAACCAGTTTCTTAAGAACACCTGACTATGTGTACACTAACTCTCACTTACTCATTCTCTGTACTGCTTATTCTGTATAGGGTCACAGGAAGCCTGGAGTCTATCCTATAACCTGGAGTGGGTGCAGTCTATCGCAAAACACACACACACATTCCAGGGATTTTTGAAAACACCACGTTTTTTAAGGGGAAATTCAGAACCCCTAAGCACAGGGAGAACAAGCAACTCCATGCATACAGACCAGTGGTGGGATAAATATGTACAGTCAGTGTTTAATTCAACTGTCCAGTTTCAGGATCTTACTTTAGATTTCTGCATTAGGTAGCAAGAGTTGAACCTGATGTGGTCTCTCATAGTTGTAGCCTATTTGTTCAACATGTTGCACATTCTAAGATATTTTTGTTCACCACAATTTTAAAGAATTGTTATTTGATTTAAAGAGTTGTTATTTTGGGGCCTGGGAATTTTGGAAACACCACTTTTTTCTTTACTTTTTCTTTACTTTCTGTTAGCTTAAAACATTCTGGCTCATTCTACAAAAACCATAGAGACTGGTATGCAATGGAATGTGCATTTGTGGAATATTCAAACCTCCCCATCAACCGCAAAGTCTAACAAACTGACAAAGTTGCTGATACACCTGAATCACTTGCCTTGTACCTACATGGTTTTGTTGACTGTGCAGCCTCCTGTTAAAGTGGATGGTAACCATAATTGTATATTTACTGGAAGGTCATGGGTTTAAATCTCAGTGTTCGCTCATTGGTGAAACCCTTAGCTGTTTAGTTCTGTGCTTGGATTGGATACATGTTAATCACATTAGATAAAAATGTCATCTAAATAAAAAATACCTTTGGCTGGAGTCCGGATTAATAGAATAAGTACCTACATAATAAGAACAACAAGGATGATAAATATATTAATGACCATGATAATGATGATAATGACAATTAACTTAATCTGCAGAGACTGTGGTCATTATGACACAGATCACATGTGACTATGCTGCAATAATGCATTCTATGTATTAGCCTGTTAAAGTGTCCCTAGTAATTTACAGGAATACTGTTCTCATGTATGAAACCTAAAATAAACTGCTTCTTCAACATTATATTTACAGAGATGTGTATATCACATAACCACAAACAATAATCTTGACATTTACATTTATTAAAATAAATTAGAAACACATTGACATGGAAACTGAGCTTTGAACTCATGTTTGAAATGCTGTTAAAGAATAAAACACTTGCTGGCATACTGTAATACAGAAATAAGGAATGATCGGGTGGTGTGATGTGACACTTAGCAATGGTTAATGCTATAGTACCACCTTACTTTTAATTATTTTCTAAAACCAGCATATAATGTTTTGTACAGTATTTTCCAATGTATTTGCTGGCCAATTAATTTTGTTATTCATTAATGCCAACCACACACTATACATTTTATATATTTACAGTAACACTTATTTTTGTGAAATATCTTAAAAAATAGTTCCTATTATTTATCTTATAGCAGCTATAAATACTTCTCTCCAGTTCTTCTTTTTTCTGTCTTTAATAGGCTATGAGACAAAAATTGCACCTTTTCATGTTACAGAGAAATTGCAACATAACAGGTTTATATGGAAATGTCAGAGCTTAAATTAATCACCATCTGACCAACGGGTTTGAGAATTCAGACTATGCCATGACATAAGGTAGTGAATAAACATTAGTGCAGATGTCTTGAAAGCTTTTTTTAATTTGTATCCTTTGTTCTTTCAGAGATGGCAATACTTTTTTTAAAGGAAAGAATTTCTGCATTCTTTCCTTTCCTTCAGATTTTTCCTTTAAATTATAAACACATAAACACAATGTCTTAATTTCATCCTATTCCCATCTCTGTGTGCATGGAGTTTTTATGTTCCCTCCGTGTTTGGTGGGTTTCCTCCCACAGTCCGAAGACCTGCAGATTAGGCTTACATTGGCGTTCTCAAATTGCCCGTACTCTGTGTGTGAATGAGTGTATGTGTCCTGCGATGAATTGGCACCCTGTCCAGAGTGTTCCCCTTCTCGTGCCCTAAGTCTCCTGGGATAGGCTCCAGACGACCCTGAATACAGGATAAAGCGGTGTAGACACTTTAACCCAGGGGTCCCATTGCAATATATATATATATAAACAGTGCATTGCTTTTTTTCATATTTGTCACACTTACCTAATTTAGATTATTATGTTTTTCTTTTTAATAATAATCTGAGTAAATACAAAATGCAGTTAAAAAAATATATATCTCATTTCAGGATAAAAAGCTATCCAAAACTGCCTGGGCCTATGTGAAGAAGTAATTGGCTCTATACCTAATAACTGTTTGTGCCCCTCTTGGCCCAAAACAAGGGTTTATGATAATGCCCAATGTTGTGGAGGAATTTTACACTTCTTTGCAGAATTGTTCTAATGCAGCTACATGGGGAGAGTTTTCAAGGTGCATCGTTTTTAAGTTTAACATCTCAAATGGATTTTACTTGACTCGGCCACTCCAAAACCTTAATTTATTTATTTTTTTTATTTTTTATTTTTTTTTTGGGGGGGGGGGTGTCATTGAGAGGTGAATTTGCCGGTGTGTTTCAATCATTGTCCTGCTGCATAACCCAGGTGTGCTTGAGCTTGAGCAGACATACTCCTTTAGAATTTTCTTGTAGATCTATTAAAGCCAATGTCAGGAACTCCAAACATTTGCCGGAAAAAAAACCCTAAACTGGACAGAAAGCTATCATAACATCAGAATAATTTATCCATTTCTCTCCAAACAGGCTACTCAGGTGCTTGTTCAATCCCTTGCTATTTCAAGACTGGACTAGTCCAACACACTCCTGGCAGGTCTGCCTCTCTGCACCATTCATCCTCTGATCCAGAATGCGGCTACACGGTTTGTTTCCAACCTTTTGAATTCTTCCAGACCACCCCACTTCTCTGCTCCCTCCACTAGCTTCCTGTAGTTGCCCGCATCAAATTCAAAACACTGACGCTTGCCTACAAAACTAAAAACGCCCCAGCACACACTTACTGTACTTCTCAGCTCTAATTACACCACACACTGATTGCACCATGTTCCTTCCAACCCTCCAGCACTACTCGACATGTCCCACCATCCTTCTGGGATCAAAGAAGACATGCATCTAGACTTTTTCTGTGATGAACTTCTTTTAAATGTCCCTATAGCCAAGTTATTTGCCATCTTTAAGTGATGACTAATGACCTGACTGTTTCATAGATATCTGGGTTAATCCCACCCCCTACCTCAGCTCCCTAATTTTTTTATCTTCAAGCCCACTTTATTAGCCACCCTTCTTCTCTTAAACTCATAATCATTTACTTCACATGTAGGTTGTCTTCTCAAGCTAGGCCATGTCTTTTGCTAAGGCCTACTTAATTTATTGTTTTCGATGGGTGATACGGTAAGTTTCTCTTTTCGACCAGATTCTTTCATCAGATCAATTCATGTCGCTTTAATATTTCTTCTAACCTTCTACCACAATGTATAAGTACCTTAGGTGTCTGATTTCTCTCTTATTGGCCTGCAGTGTGCCTTTTATGCTCTATGAATTACTGGAGTATAACTAAGTCTACTAATCAACGACACAATCATACGACATTTTGTGCTCTTAAACTGATTGTCATCTGATTCTATAATGTGTTCATTATTACTGTATGTGTATAGTATATTGCATATTTAAAATCTGACTAGCTAAATTTTACCCCACACATTAGAAATGTTGAATACACACACACTTATAAGAAATGCTATAGCTTGAAACTGCTACTGATATAAATGTAGCTTGTTAGATTTCATCATGTAGGAACTGCCAAGGAGAAGCTGAAGGCATGAATATATATAAAAGTAAAAAAATAATTAGCATTAACCAAACTATAGATCTTTCTTTCTCTCTCTCTCTCTCTCTCTCTCTCTTTCTCTCTGTAACACTGCATAATATATTTGTAGAAGTAAAATGATTTTTAATCACTCTATACTACATGATGTATGATTTGTATGATGTACAATCTGTATGATTTCTCTTACCACCATCACCTTTGATTTGTTCATTGCGATAAATAAAATAAAAAAATGATGAGTGGACTTTTTTGTGGCAAAGATCAGTGTTATTACCTACTCACTCATCTTCTATAACGCTTTATCCTGTATTCAGGGTCGTGGGGACTTGGACCCTATCCCAGGAGACTTAGGGCACGAGGCAGGGTACACCCTGAACAGGATGCCAATCCATCGCAGGGCACACACACATACACACTATCACTTACACACTACAGGCAATTTGGGAATGTCAATTAGCCTAACCTGCCTATCTTTGGGCTATGGGAGGAAACCGAAGTACCTGGAGGAAACCCACCAAGCACAGGGAGAACATGCAAACTCCATGCACACAGAGAAGGGGATTGAGCCCAGACCGTGGAGGTGCAAGGCGACAGTGCTAACCACTACACCACTGTGCCGCCAAGATCAGTGTTATACATGAGATAAATATTGAGTTATGTTGAACTTGAATTGAACTATGAATTGAGCATATTCTTTTATTGTTAGGTGATTTATTGAAAGTCTTAAACAGACAGAAAAAGTGACTAGTAAGAGATGCATGAACATGATGGATCCAAAAGCCTATAATTAAGTAGAAACAAGGATAATAGCAAGATGAACATGCATCCAGGTTGTGATCTGACATTTGCTTAGGCTAAAATACAGAAAAAAAATGTGAACTTAGTAAAACTGTGAGACTTATTATTAGAAAAAATGCTGATCTATACTTTTAATCACTGTTCTTCAATTACAGCAAAGGTAGATAGATAGATAGATAGATAGATAGATAGATAGATAGATAGATAGATAGATAGATAGATAGATAGATGTGTATTTACTTACACCCTATAGATCAGTTTAAGATTATTTATTTCATATGATTGCCAAAGAATTTCATTTGCCAAGGAACTAGTTAAATTGAATTTTCTATCGTATTTCTTTTATTTCTTTTATTCATATTTATTTCTTTTAAAATTTGAATTTGAATGTCAGTTTGGTTAAATCGCAAGTTTCAAAACTTGATATGGTATACACTGCTCTAACACACCTGATTCAACCAATCAGCTCATTCACAGCCTTTCCTGAGTTGAAATGGTGAAATAGCTAAGTTTCATTCAAGGCTCTGTCGCCTTATAACAGCAAAAGGAATTTACTATAATGATCTATAACTATTGATCTATAATTGTTGATATATGGATATGTTCTTCTTTTTCTTGCCTTATGTGTTATTTTTTAGTCCAGCAAATAAAAGCATTATTAACCTAACAGGGTGGAACGTGTTGAATTAGTGTGTAAAATATTTTATTACCTTATAGAAATCTTACCAGCCAGAAGTGTCTCCAGGCTGGTTATAGTGTCTGTAGAATAATGATGTCCATCCTCTCGGAGTGTAAATGCACCATGCTCGGCAGTGAAAAACTGCAGTAAACTCAGTGCACCTGCTCCAAAGCATACAGGAAAAGAGCAGGCAGTGTGGACAACACCAGAATGTGCATTCATGAGTAAGCCATCATCAGGGCTGTGTGCGAGTGTCTCACCCTGCTTGATTGAGTAAGCGAAAACACCACAGCCCCACATTCAGGGCAGCAATGGCGAGCATTGTGTTTGTGGTCGAAAAAGGTCAAGCACGCTACATTTTCAAAGCAAGACTGTTTTTAAATCTTAAAGAGAGCAAGCAGTATTGTGGACCCAATGGGCAGGGTAGACAGAATGAGGTTGGGGAAGAATACAGATGAGCAGGCTTGTGAACCCATGCCTCGGCTCGTGCTTAATGGCCTGTTGGGTGTGCATGAATTGATATTCGTTTGACAGTTGGATTGACATTTGACACGGAGTCAAGAAGCAACTGTCCAATGTGTTAATCCTGATTAATAAATCTTCTGAAATTTAGTTTAGGCTACAAAATTCATAGCTCTAAAAATTTAACATTTGTATTAATTAATGGCAAATTGTAATTAAGCAGTATGCATTAACCACAATCCTATTAGCATTGATTCCTTGCAAATTAAAATCTACAATAAATTCCTGCAAGAGTGTTCTTGCCATAATGAAAATAGCAATAATAAATAATCCTTATTAATGAATTAATATTAATGCAAAAAAAATGTGGGGGAAAAAAGGTTTTAAAAAATGAAGTGGGAGCTCTGCTTGTAGTACAGAACGTTTTTTGGCAAAAACTTTTCTGAATACTTTTACATGATTATAGCGTAATTATTTCACTCAATAAATGCACCACATCAAATGAACATTGTATGATTTTAAAAATAATTTACAGGCACAATTATATTTTATGACAAGTGGCATACTCTGTACTGATTTACCCTAAGCTTTACTCTGAAAATGCATTAAAGTTACAGTGCATGTCTCTTGCAAGCTGCAAAGATACAATGCGAGGCAAAAAAGAAGCCGCAAACTCCAAGATTTTACTGTCCCTATTTAGCTTTGCTTAGAGTGCACAGTGTGGGGAAGAATTTATTTGTGAAAATGATTCATCATGCTCCTAGCACCATTTTTTGAGTCATAATCTGAGTCCTGGAATAGGCTGTGCAATCAGGGAAGAAACAATCCACAGATGTGATAACCTGGACATTCAGTACTGTACATTCAGGTCTTCAGCTGACTTATGTTTATTGCCACATAACGTTGCTAAGCCCAGACTTGACCAACTGAAGTAACCCTATATCATAACACTGCCTCTAGAGACTTGTACTTTTTTTTTACATTTTCAGTCCTATGGACGAGATTGTTTACACAACTGACCAGGAACGTTGGTGACCCAGCCTATTGGGAATACAGTGTCTGTGTGGTTGTTTGCACAGCTACACAGCTACTGTATATAACCTGTCATTATAAGCCCTATAGTAGATAAAAAACAGTAGATGTCTGCATTGATTTGTTATTTGTTCTGAGATCTAAAAAAACATCTTACACTTTGGTTACAGTAAAAAAAAATCAGTCATGGATGTGCTTATTTAAATTAGGGGGAGAATTTCTACCAAAACATACTATATGATTGTCACAAAGGCATGGTGGTATTGCATCACAGCCCAGTTTTGGGGTTCTTACTTCAAGAAGAAGAACAACAACCTTTAAAAAAAATCCACTGATGACTCAACTACAATAGCACTTTGGTGCTCACAGGTGTTTATTGTGAGAAAATGTGCTTATGTGATCAATTCCAAAAATAATAATAATTTTAAAAACCCACGAAGGCAACAGCAGGAGGCCTTATATGTAACGGGCTCTGCCTCTTAGCATGTACCACAAACAACACTTTTCTGAGTAATTATTCTTCACATTGTTTTTTCTACCTAATATACATACATGAGGCTCTGCAACCCACATATCAGAGTTAAACAGTACTTTAGCAAAATATAGATCAATAAATTATTATTTTTCTTATATATAAATTATATTTAACTTCCTGTTCTCACAGACATGCTGGTGGTGCAAAAATGCTGTGGTGATGATACATATTGACATACCATCCCACTGTAACAGGAAGACACTTGAGTTCTGTACCCGGTAAAGAAGCCAATGTAGATCCACAGAAAAATGCAATAAACAATAACTTTGTTTTTGTAAGTGAGCATATGTGTTGTGTACTGTATGTACTGATAGTGACAATAACCGTGTCACCATAATAAGTTGCCACTGACTGTGACAAGCTCCTCATCACAATCTTTTAAATTCAACAAAAGAAATTTGGTAAATAATGTGAGGTTTCATTCAATTCATCCATTCAATAAAAATATGTCCATTTACAAACTTAACCGACTATGGTTAATATTACATAAACATACACATGCAGAAGCATACATTATGTATGTATATATTAAACAGTATGCAAATACATAGATATTAGCATTAAGTTTACTGCCTGCGGTAATCAAGTGCACTTTTTTTTAACATTATCTGATTAATTAATATGCTGTGACGTTTTTTCAATATAACAAAGTTGCCTTTTTGTTTAATAAAACCTCATAAAAAAAAGTTTATTTAAAAAAAAGTAAGAAACCCAAAACCCTAATTTGTGAGGTTTAATGCTGGTACTCTTGTTTTCTACCATAGTGCACATGAGGCTAAGTGGTATTTCCCACTGGCCCGTAGTGTGCGAGTGTGTGCGTGCTTGTGATCTGCAATGGATTGTAACCCTGTCCAAGGTCTTCCCTGCCTTCCCTGCCCCGAGACCCTTGGGATAGGCTCCAGGCCTCACACAACCCTTTACAAGATAAGCGCATAGAGAATGAGTAAGAGGGAGGGAGTGTTTGCCAGACGGAAATGGTTGTGGTTACTGGAAAAAGTATTCCCCTTGTGGAATGAATCATTAGTAATAGTACTAATAGTTGGCTGATTTCTATCTCCTATCGTTTTAGACCACAATTCTACTCTAGCAGTTACTGTTGACCACTTTGTCTTCAAGAGGCTAGAAATAGCCTGTGGTTCTCCTGCTGTCCAATTGAGTCTTCTTATTTAAATATTATTTTCATGTTCAGTGACCAGGATGAATGGGTGAGTGGCTCCCTCTAGCTAGTTCATCAAGCAGCAACATTATTAAAAGTAACTCTTTATTTATAATATCATAAGTAGTACTGTAGGTGTTTCCTTAGTAAATGATAGGGTTGTCCTTAGAGGAGAGGAGTTAAAAGTGCTTCTACAGTGCCCTTTAAAAGCCTTCATATCCCCTGAAATTTTCCAGATTTTGTCACGTTACAGCTTCAAACATAAATGTAATTTATTGGGATTTTATGTGATCCCAAGTGGCACGTAATTGTGAAGTAGAAGGAAAATGATATATAATAGTAGTTATAATAGTATAAAAAAAAATTTACAAATAAAAATCTGGAAGTGTGGCATGCATTTCTATTCAGACCCCTTTAGTGTGATAACTAAAATCCAGCAGAACCAATTGCCTTCAGTATTTAGTAAATAGAGGACACACATCATGTACACAAACCACACTTTTCAGATTTTCATTTGTAACATTAAAGTTTTAGCAAACAATATAATGTGTGTTAGATCCTTGACATTTTATCTCTCTATTTTTCTCTCCATTAAGTTCTGTCAAAGAGGCTCCAATGAGATATGTGGTTTATGTTTGTGGAACCAGGAGAATTTAAAATCATGGGGTAATCGGGGGCTGGAAGGGGCAGGGACGCTAAATCTGGCATAGCTGGCGGCAGATGATCATGAAGGACCTCGGACTTGTTCCACTCTTTAAAGTCTAGGTGTGGAGCTTAGCTCATGATTTGGAAGTTAGGAAAAAGTATGCGGTAGTTACCATAGAGAGTGGATTGTGAGAGTGTCACCTTATTTTTTGTAATTCTTAAAATAGACTTTGAGAAGCCACACATGCTAAGCATCTGTTAGCTGTTTTTGTTATATTTTGATCATTGTTTAAAACACTCTTTGTACATTGTGCTTGTAAATAAGATTTCCAGCAATGTTTTTCCCCTAGCTCGATGTTAATGAGAAAAATCATCTTGCAGCTTGTCATGATACCGGGAAGGCAATCAACTTTCCATTCAAAGTTTTCAAAAATGTTGATTAAAAGATACAGTACATCCTGTTGACAACTTGTTAAATATGAGAACTACATACAGCATTAAAATATACTGTAATATACTGTACAGTGTTATAAGGGCACAGATTTTAATTTAAAAAAAGAAATTCTATGACTTGCACATTTATTATGCGTTTTTGAGTCACTGTTAGTCATTTAAATGCTTGTTCAAAGGTTTTAAATCTGAGAGTTTAGTTTTAACACATGGTTTAGGTTAATGTGGCATGCAAATCTTTCAGGACCAACTAACCAATCACTTTAGGTGTAGTACATTTGTTTAGAAATAAAACTAGAAATAAAACTCCACAAATCTTCTTAAGCTAAAGCAGGGGTGGACAAGCCTGATATACTGTAGAGAGGAAAAGCCAGACTCACTCTGGCTTAGTGCAATTGACCATTTGTCTACTGCAGAGAAACTATTGGAGGTATTCAGATCATCTGCTTTTCTTGGCAGATTTAAAAATACTTGCAAGCTATTATAATCTCTGTCAGAATAAAACTCATCCAAGGAACTTGAGCTAAAATTTTCAGCAGATTTCTAAGTTTAATTTATTGCTCCATTATACTGTAGATAATAGTGATTGCACTATTCTATTATGTAATCCTTTATATTGCATATTCTACTTCAGGGATTCTGTTAAGTGAATTAGTATAAGCAAAACTATAGACCAACTATAGATCAAAGTGAAACATTTCAGGTTGTATGAAAGTGTTTTGTTCCATGTTATACTATATTTCAGAGGATTGTTTCCTTCTGCCTACATTTCTCAGCCTTTTTCTACTTTTGTGTCTGTACTCTATCTGTTGTGCATTGTGTGTTATATACCTTATACTTTATGGCCAAAAGTGTGTGGACACCTGATCATACACAACTATATGTCCTGCCTATTATAATACAAGTCTTCACACATCTGGTAATGATTTTCAATAGATTTAGAAAATCTGAGAAAAGCTGACTGAGAAAGTCTGCCATATAATCAGCATTCCAATTCATGGGGTTGCAATCAGGGATAGAGCCACTTTATGTCTTTAATGACATAAAGTGGCTCTTTTGTGCAAATGGGATTGTTATGCTGGAACAAGTTTGGACTTCTTCATTTTCACAGAGTTGCTCTAAAGCCACTCCTATGTTGGTTGTTGTTTTGAAATGAAAACTGTTTAACCAGCTTGAGATCCCGAGCTCTCTGAAGAAGGTTTTCAGTTAGGATATCTCTTTATTTTTCTGCATCTTTTTTTCCCTTTATAGTGACTTGTCTCCCAGTCCTAGTCCCAGAACAGCATGATACTCCCACCACTGTGTTTGATTGTATCACGGTATGGTTTCAACAAGGTGATGAACAGTGCCTAATTTCCCTATTTCAAATAGTTTAATCTTAGTGTAATCAGACCAGAGGATTTTGTTTCTGAACATCGGAGTGTCGCAGCAGGCTCCTTTTAGAGAGGAATAGATTAGCCACTCTACCGTAAAGACCTGATTGGTAGGCTATTACAGTGATGGGTAAGGCTCTACAATCTTCATGAACAAATTTCATTTATAGAGTCCCTTTTTTTGCTCTACAAAGGAAGGCCAGAACAGGAGACTGTAGGTTGTTCCAAATCTCTTCCATTTAAGAAGACTGGCTAACATGTTCTTGGTCACATTAAATGCTACATAAATTCCCTTATGTCCTTCCCATATCTGTGTCTTGGTATAATCTTGTCTCACAAGTCTAAAGATAATTCTCTCGCCCTCATGGCTTTGTTTTTACAACATTTACTGTGAGACCTTATATAGACAGGTGTGTGCTAATTATGTCCAATTAATTTAATTCAGTGCATGACTCTAATCAAATGTAGAAGTGTCTCTTTTTTTAAATGTGAAAAACTTGAAAGGGTCTGAAAACTTTGCTAGCACTGTACTTTTCACCACTAGAGTATTGCATATGTGTAGGTGTCTTTCTTCTGTGTACAGTCTCTTCAATATTACTGAAAATGGTACAAATATTTTTTTCCTTTTTTTTTTTTTTTGCTACACACTGAAAATATTTGAGGTAAAGAAAAAATTAATAAATGTAAGGCTATTGTAATATTTAAATTAAATATTACAAATTAAATATTATTATAAATTAAACCATGGCCTCTTTTGTTTGAGTCCACCCATTTTTTCAAATAAATAAAAATATTGGAACACATGACTGCTTCTTGTTGCCCAGGTATGCTCTGTTAGACTGGCCATTTAAAAATGTTATATCCCAAAATGTTTACTTTGTGTTTCACCAGTAATTGATATGTATGTTGGTTAAAAGAAATATATTAACAAACCAAACATTGAGCAGGTCAACCAAGAAAAACAACAGAAGATGGGAACAATCATTATAAGAATTTTGAAGAAATTCCCTCCTCAGAGCAGGAGAAAAGCATCACATCTCACTGTTTAAAAAAGACTTTGAGAGCAAAAATGTATGTACAGGGCATTCGCCAAGATGCAAACCACTCATCATCTGAAAGAATCTAAACGTCATCCTGCAATTCACAGAGAAATACAAAAGTTCTGGAACCTTTATTAATCTCCGCCAAGGTGATTAGACTACTGTAGATGTGGAAAAAGAAAAAAATCAGGATCCAAGATATACAAATTTATTGCTTAAGCTCAGTGGAGATAGATTTATGACTTGGACTTGCATGGTTTCTTTTGGAAGGTGCATACTAAACTTTATACATAGAAAGGGATAAACCAGTAAAAAAAAAAAAAAATCTAATGAAACTCTTATACAAAAACCTAAAAACACTTGTTAATTTAAATAAAAGACTTATGATGACATCTTGATTGAAAACAAAGAGTTAGTAAAAGACAAACTTAAAACAAAGAGTAAGTTTTGGTACATCATCATGAACAAGTCTTCATAAGACTTCTGAGGTTTGTATCTTCAAGAAAGTACTATATGTATCAAAGCACATTTGTAACTACATCTTGTTTGTGGCACTTTCTATGTGTCGGCCATTTTGTCTATGCACTATAAAAGGGAGCTGTGGAGCATGTACTCCCTGTGAGATAGTAATACAGAGTTTCCTGAGGTCCTCCGTGCCTACTCGCTCACCCCTTAAAGCCCTGCACTGCCCTGGCCTGTTTTTGCCCGTGTCTTCATTTCTGAATCTACCTGCTGGGCTACATAGACCAAGTGACCTGTCTGAAGAATCTGCTCTGACCTGACTATGCATTGGCCTTTAGTACTTCCATTAAAAAAACTCTCATCAACTCTGCATAAGTCAAAGGAGACCTTCACTTATTTGCCACCTAATGCCTATCCACAATGTGAGCAGCTCCCTGATTAAAAACCAGTGTTGACTTTCCCTGGACCTGTGCATCTCCTATAACTCAGTCGCTTCTTGTGTACAAGTTAACCGTGGTGCTCACCTCCTTCTACAGTTACCTGTTGCAGTCGACTCTCCAAAACCTAAAACCGAGTTCTGTGTGTGTGACCAGTCAGCAAAAGCATAACATTGCATTCTTGCATCTCTTCCATTCCTTCTATTCCATCTCAAATTTATTAAAAGTTTCTACATAGACCCTTCCCCCGGTTGTGTCCTGCTTTTGGGACCAACCTACAGTATCTGACAATAAAAGCCTTCTACTGGGTGGATAAAATGAACTAGGCATTAATGGCTATTTTAATGGCTATTGAATTTGTATCACTGGAGCATTTTGATCGTACTGTCTGTGCATGATTAGACCAGAATTTTCCAGGATGTTGGCTGGGACAACACAGACCTCATGAAACGTCTCCAAGAAGTCCAGTTCTTACTCAACGTAATAAATGTTTTTTTTTTTTCCCTGGGGGGCTACACAAAGGAGGAGGTGTACAGGACCAAGTCTCGCACACTGGAGGACTTGGAGGCATATATTCTGAAGATTCTCAGCAAAACAACTTTCTTCAGAAAAATGTTCATTGCGTCCCTGGCCGTTTAAAAAAATAGGTTGATGCCAGCAGGATACAATGAAATAAAATTTTCTTATTTAATTAAAGTACATGTACTATATATACACTAAATACACTATATATATATATATATATATATGGCAATGTGGGTGATGGGGTTCTTTCATTGGCTCACACGTAGGTTAACTGTCACCCACGATAGCCTATCAGAATGGCTCTTGCAGGTATTTAAGGCTGGAATAATCTACCTGGTGTACGTCACGACTAGGACCGCCTTCACGGCGTGCTCGAGGACAGAAGTATGCGCATTGGCTAATGGATATCTGTTTGAGTCAGACTGTCTACTCTTTGTCCGCTGTGAGCGGCACTACAACTCGCGTGGCGAAACGATTTGTCTGGTGGCTGTGAATGTCTGACGCGGTGCAGGCGAGTCTCGTGATGGCGGAAGTATTTGCCCACCGCCTTGCCTGAGGACGGCGCTGCTGTTTCTTCTGCTGTTTCTTCTGCTGTTTCTTCTCCTGCTGTTTCTTTTTTTTTCCTCCAGGTTGTTTCTCACTATTTCCCTTTTTTTGTGTTTTTCGTTTCGTTGTTCTTTTAATTCCTCTGCTAACTGTATAAGCAAGTCAGATTTGCCTTGCTACTGTTCACAGGCCTGTTTGGGCTTTTGGTTACCTGTATCTGTGATTGTTTCATGGAAAGTGTTGTAGCTCCTGGAGAACTCTGACTTTGATATGACTGATCCAGCGACAGTTAGATTGGAATTTTCCTTTGTTTGTGTTTATTGTTTTGGTATTTAATATAAAGAGAACTTGGTTTTCTTTATCAGTTTTTTTGGCGTTTATTTGGTTACGTTGGATGTGGGGTTTTTTTTGTATGATTTTATGTTCACTGTTAAACTGGGAGGCTAGCTAGCTACTTAGCTCTGAGTACGGGTGGTAGTGTAATAGTGTGGAGTGCAGTGCTGATTGTATTCCTGTTTCACTGTGTGTGTGGATGCGTGTGAAGTGCACTTTAAGGTTTGTACCTCGTTCAGCCTGCCCCTGCCACTGGGAAGCCTGTGCCTGAAATTTGTTCGGTCCTGTTTTTGTAAGTTTTGTTTCATTTTATTTCTTTGTGTGATTTATTTTGTGTTTACACAGAGTGCCCTGTTCCACCTATACTGTGCGTGATGGCCATTTGAAACCTAGCATTGCATGCTATTGAGTTTTAATTAATTTTATTGTAAACTAAAATAAAGTTTTGTACATTTTGTATCCTGTCTCTCTAATTCACTTAGCCTAACGAACTTGTGTTATTTGGGTTATTTCCCCGGTTAACCTCGGGGTGGCGTAATCGGGTCTAAAACTTCATATTTAATTGCCTTACCACGGCGTTGCCACATTTCTGGCGTAATCGGCAGGATAGGCTTTCCTTGTTCAGAGAGACGTGGGTACATATGTATTTGGGCTACTCTGTGTACTCAACCCTGGTTGGTTGTTTTTCTCTTTTTCAGTTTTTAGTGTTTGTTGTATTTTAGGATTGATTTTGTGGGAACATCGAGCTGGAGGAGAGACAGCAGCGGCGTCCGGTGTGCCTTCTCCGAGTAGTGAGTGTGGCTGGTGCTACAAGGATGGAGGAAGGTTTCAAGTTCAAGTTCAAGTTCAAGTGGGCTTTATTGTCATTACAACCATATACAGTTAGTACACAGTGAAACGAAACAACGTTCCTCCAGGACCAAGGTGCTACATGCAACATAAACTTACAACATAAATTAACAGAGACACTAAACTAGCTAACCAAGAGGCCTAGTTAACTGGCTAGCAGAGACAGGACAGAGAGATCTAACATAAATTACAACATAAATTAACAAAAACTAACTAGCTAAGTAACATTTCTACAGACAACATAAAGTGCACGTGCAAATGTGCAAACAAGAGCAACAACAAAGTGACAGTGCGCAACCACGACATAACAGAACATAAAATATGGTGTTGAGGTAGTGGGTAAACAAACATTCCTTAAAACAGCAGCAAGATTTGAGGAATTAGTGCAAAAATGTAGTCCAGTAATGATCATTGTGCAAAAAGATTGTTAAAAACAGTGAAGCATTTACAGGTTGGTGTGTACGATAATTTGGTGGTGTAGGTCAGTGTGTCTGCACTTGTGTTGATTAGTCAGTCCAGTCTCAAAATTTTGAGGTAGTTGAGTTAAGCTGTGTGATAATGTTTGTGTTTGTGTGTGTGTGAGTGTGTTTGTGTTTATCAGTCCAGTCCCTTTTTGTTGAGGAGACGGATGGCTTGTGGAAAAAAGCTGTTGCACAGTCTGGATGTGTATGCCCGAATGCTTCGGTACCTTTTTCCAGATGGCAGGAGTGTAAAGTGTGTGTGAGAGGGGTGTGTCCGATCAGCCACAATGCTGGTGGCTTTGCGGATGCAGCGTGTGGTGTAGATGTCTTCAATAGAGGGGAGAGAGGCCCCGATGATCTTCTCCGCTGTCCTCACTATCCGTTGTAGGGTTTTGCGATCCGATATGGCACAATTCCCAAACCAGACAGTGATGCAGCCGCTCAGGATGCTCTCGATAGTTCCTCTATAGAAGGTGGTCAGGATCGGTGGTGGAAGCTGGGCCTTCCTCAGTCGAGGTTTGCGTGAATTAAGGGGGATGGTAGCCCCGCTAAGGGCGGATCATTTCGCTAGAGGGTGCGATAGGAAGAGTGTACCTGCTCGTCTACCGTTAATTGTCGCAAGGCGAACTACGAGTGCACAGTCTGACTCACTTGTGCCGTCGGGAAACTAGTCCCCACCGCGTTGCAAAGTCGAAGCTTCTCAGTTCTCAGTAGTAGGTACGGGGAAGGACAGATTTCAATGTCGTTTCGCATGTCCAGTGGGATGTTAAGGTTTGTATTTGCTGCATGCTCTGCACAGTATGCAGAGGGGACTGGTTTGTTTGAGCCTCCGGTATCCGGGTTGCTAGCGGGATTGCTGGCTTCGCCTGTGCTCATTAGAGTTGCCCTTGGTACAGTCTTCGGGACGAGCCAGTGAAGGCGTCAATGTGTCCTCAAGTCGCAGAAGCAGTTGCTTTAATCCAAGATCCAATTGAAGCTGTTGATTTGTTTGTTCTGTCTCAAAGAGTAAAGTGAGGTCAGGGCGTTGTTGCGGCGATATCATTTAAATTTGATGTCGCAGGAGATACCATTGCTGGATTTAGTGTCTGTTCAGCGGTATAGGCAATTCTGCCATCAGAAAATGAAGTAGTTAAGTCACATGTCAGCTAGCTTCTAGAAGCCAACGTTATTGGAGAAGGCTGCAGTTCATATGTGTCGCCCCTAGTGTCTGTCCCGCAAATGGGCAGTAGTCTGTGCAATGGGTCGCCCTGTTTAGGGTGGCACCAGGGACTCTGCCCATGGTTATTGAGGTAAAAAGTCAGGGCCAGGGTCTGGCAGGTCCTAGTTTATTGATGTTTGGGGTGGATGTTGCAGCTAAGGCCCCTGTGGGATTATCAGGGCAGGGTGCAGGTATTTAAGGCTGGAATAATCTACCTGGTGTACGTCACGACTAGGACCGCCTTCACGGCGTGCGCGAGGACAGAAGTATGCGCATTGGCTAATGGATATCTGTTTGAGTCAGACTGTCTACTCTTTGTCGGCCGTGGAGCCTTTTCTTGTGCATGTGTTATTCTGCATGGTCCGCTGTGATACATTTTGTATCCTGTCTCTCTGATTCACTTAGCCTAACGAACTTGTGTTCCTTATATTCCTTATATGTTCCTTATATAAACTTCATATTTAATTGCCTTACCACGGCGTTGCCACATATATATATTGTAAAGCCTTAGGGCAGAGGCGTAGTGACACAGGCACAGACACGGGGGTTGCGGTGATTTATGAGTGGTTTTTTTTTTCAGTGGTCAGCGGTGAGAGCAGGGCAGGAGTGCAGGGACGGGGAGAAAAGATAACTGGGGCAATACGGTTCACTGCAGGGGAGCTTCGTCGTCCTCCCACGGGGGCCAGTAACAGGGCGCCGGTGGGGGAGCGCCGTGCGAGCATACGGGGGGGGGCAGCCGGGCAGCGACGCTTAGTCCTCCGGGGCAGTTTAGCACGGGACTCCGCAGGGCCCTCGGAATCTGTAGAGAAAGAGGGAGAGAGAGAAACAGAGAAACAACAACAAAACTGTACGTTAGTAGCGAACTCTCCATTCTCATATTTCCTCCCCGCCGCCCTGGAGTTCCGCTCTCCTTTTATAGTAGCCAGAGTACTCCAGGACGGTAAATGGAAATGGGCGACCGGCCGTGCACGGTTCTGGCGCCCCGCCCCTTTTCCGCTGATTTTGGTTTCGTAGGTGCGCGAGGTTGACTAGAGAGCGGAGCAGGTGTACGGTTCTCCGTCACAATAGGGTTAGATGATGAACTGCTTTTCAAAGTCCGGGTTTCGGAGGACTTGGGAGCTGGACAGGAGAGCTTTCAATTGTCCATTAGTCGTTGGAAAGTGGCCGGGGCCCCGTGTAGACCAAATGGCAGGACTCGATACTGCCAGTGGCCTCTGTCGGTGCTAAAGGCTGTTTTCTCTCTTGCTTCCGGGGTAAGGGCCACCTGCCAATATCCCTTCGTCAGGTCTAACGTGGAGACAAAGCGAGCTTTCCACAGTCGCTCGATAAGTCCATTCACGCGTGGCAGTGGGTATGCATCAAAGTCTGACACCTGGTTAAGATGGCGGAAGTCATTACAAAGCCGTAAGCTACCGTCGGGCTTCGGTACTGCCACAATCGGGCTCGACCAGGGGCTTACCGACTCTTCGATAATGCCGGTTCGTAGCATTTTGTCCACTTCTGCCTCGATCGCACTGCGGCGGGCTTTTGGGATACGGTAGGGGCGCTGGCGTACTAGGCTACCGGTGAGTGTCTTGAGCTCATGTTGCACCAGGTGTGTGCATCCTGGTTCTAGAGAGAAGACATCCTGGTGTTGATCTATGAGCTCCTTTATTGTTTGTACCTGGGTTGGGGTGAGGTCCTCTCCCCGCTGCACGAGATCCCGGGCCTGTTCTGCAGGAGATAGAGTAGCCATGGC